>NC_050590.1:4751028-4853528 GCF_013368585.1 Megalops cyprinoides
GATGTGGGAGCACACCTCCAAGTTCAGTGAAATGCTTCCGGGGCAGAAAAATATCACTTGTATCTATATGTTGGTTACCTTACATAGCATATGTTTTCACTCTTTATCTTTGTAGCCATGTGTTTCTATCTACCACATGGAAGCAGCATAGTGCAAACCAGAAACCTAACGCCACATACTGGGCATAGTTGTTATTGCACTAAAAATAGCTACCCGATATATCGCAAGGGCTATATTGCACAGCCCTAGTAGTAATCTCGACAAAAAACACAGGTGCATTCACCTATTACATTACATTATTCGAATTAAGCAGACGCTCTTATCCAGAGTGACTTCCATCAGTTTTTTACAATGTTATCCATTTACACAGCTGGATATTCACTGAGGCAATTGTGGGTTAGGTACCTTGGGTACAGCAGCAGTGCCCGGTTACAAGACCTGCTCCTTAACCAGTATGCTACACTGCCGCCCCTATTAAAGCAAAGTTCATTTGATGGCCTAGCGCTTCATCACATACTTAAACAGATTTTCAGACCTAAGGAGACTGCTCACAAATCTCTAATTTGTATCTGACCGAGGCAGACCCTGCGTACAGAGGAATCTCTTTAAAGAAACAACACTCATTCCAGGTGTGCATTAGAACAGGTGCTGTGTCCATACAAAAAAAAAATCCCTCATGATCAAATCTGGCGTTAACCTTAGCCCTAACTTGACCTGCATGTATACAAAGTGCACTGCTGTACAATGCCCAAAAGAAACATGCACCACCACCGGCATATATTACACTGTGAAGCAATGCAGCTGACAAACCATGTAATGGCCAAATCCATGCTGAGTATTTATGCTACGTACAATACATAGAAAACATACAATATACAACATACGTACATTTACATAACAACATATAAAAATATGTATGTGCAATATATAGAAAATGTAAGGGGATGGATATCCAGACAGACAGTTACCTGCTACACTCTCGGGCACTGCCCTTCAGACCCCGTGGATTTAGTGCCAGCAGGTTACCTCTGAGGAGACACACTATCCCGAGCAGAGCCGTCCGAATTCTAATCTCACTGTCACAGATGACAGGCCGGCTCTGCCTCGGTGAAATAAAAGCAGGAGTGACTTATTTGTGCTGGGTGGAAACAGCTGAACCGTGCGGAAGATGCCGTATCTCCTCACTCCACCCATGCTGTCTGTAAAAGCCATAATCCAACTGAGGAGTGGATGCACCGGTCTGAAATTCACAGTAGTTTCACCACAGGTTTGCAGTGGCAGGGAAATATTGCTAGGTAGGTATCTGTACTATTGTCACATACATATTATTTTGGTCATTTTATTTGAAATTATGGATTAAATGCTTTATTATTTCTTTGCTAGCTATCTGACTTTGTTTTACACTTGAAATCAGTAGCTATTAGTAGGAACTATCTAGAGCCACACCTCAGTGCATTCAGTATATACCTACAGTGGCCAGCGGAATAACAATGTCAATGTGGAGTACCTACCTATCAAATTAGCTAACTTTACCACTAGGGGTGAACTTCACTGATAGGCTTTAGACCTACCTAATCACCTATCTAAAAAGCCAGCTAGCAAGCATATATCCTTTTCAAAATCTTGTTTAAATTACATTATTATTGGTCATTATCTCTGAGGCACCATGTGCTGTACTTTAAAATCATCTCCTTGTTTAGCATAGGGTTAAGACAGACTGTGACATGTCCAGTTCTTGGTGTCAAACTGCATTTCAGTGAAGTTTATATCTACTTTAGTGAAGCAAAGTGAAGTCTTGCCTGGCTAAGCACATCGTATCTGTTTTGTATGTGACTGTAATCAACAAGTCTGATGATTTACACCAAGTGCAAATGGCATTTTCTGATAAAAGCACATACTTTGATCTCCAACTGATATTTTAGGGAGGAAAACCACTGCTGTTTGTTCGAGGACATGATTGTGTGTAAACCAGAGTTCAACTCCATTTCTGCAGTGAAATTGGAGTGCTTTTGTACTTCAGTTGGATCTGATGCGAGCCGCTCTCAGGCCAAGGCAAAAGAAAACGCAGCACAAGATGCCTTTTGAATGGAAATCCCAGCTGTTCACTTACATCGCTCCACCTCCTCTATGACTAATAAGGATGACTCAAACACTCATGTGTGCATGCAGGCAAGCTCTCTAACATGCACATGAGCATGTTTATATGCATTTATTAAATCCCTTGTTTTTCCACTAATCCAGCAAGGAATTACAAAATGACCTCAGAGGACCTGAGGGAAGTGTGCCTGACGTCAATCAAGACTACACTCCATTTGTGTGTGACTGATACTTCCAGCCAAGCAGTTCCCCTATGTCTGGGTGATGCTGAAAGCCTTTTGATCATCCTAAATCAGTTCCTCGACAGACACAAAACGGGAGACAAAAAAACAAGGAACATGATTTGATGTTTTGGTGTAACGCATATTTTTGTCCTCAGGCAAACAGTTTTGTTAGCGAGTCTATCAGGCTGAACAGAAATGAAATGACTGAGAAAAGGGGGTGGGGTGGGAATGTGTGTGTGTGTGTGTGTGTGTGTGTGTGTGTGTGTGTGGGGGGGGGGGGGGGGGGGGGGTGGCGTGGCACTGCAGAGATGCTGACAAACATCTATGCCACGCTGTTACAAAGCCTAGTGGGAACCATATAAAGATGGACAGTGTGGGAATGGGAATAAATTTCTGGTAACGGACCACTTCCTGTCAGTAGACAACTTATTTCTGCTACAATGACCTGGACAAGGGTGTCTTAATCAGAATGGACAAGAAATGTCTGCTTTCTGTTCATGTCCACGTGTGACGATGGCATCATTTTTATTGAATGCACTTCACTTTCTTGTCATAAATCTGATCCTTTTCCTTGTAAGAATTAAACTGATGTAAAAAGAGAATTTTTGTATAATACCAATATAATAATATTTGTATAATAATGACAGGGAGCAGCATAAGTATTGATATCACACACAAATCCAAATTATGTCCGTAAACACAAATCCTCTCATGCTTTTTGATATCACATGAGAGGATTTGCATTTTTATGTACCATTACAAGTAGAATATCTATCAACTTGCAAACAAGTTTTAGGGAGTCAGCGGAGAGGACAATGTAACTTTGCAATGCATCCCACAGTTGCTGTTTTTCTCCAGGCTGCCACGAAGGTTGTCCTCACGACTACATTTTCAACGGATAAATAAGGAAGTGTGAGGTCATCTGATTGGTCAGATATTCAACCAGTCACACACCATCACAGCAAAGAGCACTTCCCTAGCCCTAAAGCACTAAGGGAGCTACACAGAGGTTCATTTCCACTGACGGAGCCACGACCCTACACTCAGACGTCATCTGACAACAGCAAGGACAACCTGAGGTGATAGCCTGCCACCTTGAGTTTGTGTTGCTTTCAATTCCCCTTTGACCTGTCAAGCCTATGTATTTAATGCAAGACAGAGAACGCCCAAGGCCTTTTGTACAACGTACAGCAGAGAGTGTTTCTTCTCAAAACGCTTGTGGCTGCAAAAATTACGAAAAAAAAGAGAAAAGAATGAAACTCTTTTTGAATGCAATTGAATTTTGGCTCTCTTCCAGAATAGCTGAATAGGCCTTGATTGAAATAAAGCCAAGGATAGAGGCATGGCTGGATGCAGTCAGAGCAAAGACATTAATACGTTCTGTAGAAGTGGGACTTGCTTTAACACCGTGCCCGTAATCCCAACGGTGAGCCTGACTCCTCTGTCGGTTAGACTTGCAAACGCAGTCAAAGATTTTGACAGTGACAAAGCTATTGAGGTTGCTCTTTCATGGAGGCAAGTTTAAAACACTGCTGTAATTCTATTACAGTTAGTCTGGCACACAATGACTAATAAGCCCCAAGAGCTGAAAGGGGCACATGTTGTACATGAAACATGGGGATTTAGCAAGCTGTCCTTCACCTTTCATAACAGGCTTTCTGCCCTACTTATTGTTGTACTGCAGCTGCACGACCTCTTTACAAAAAAAAAAAAAAAATCACACACGTTGTCAGCTGTCAATCAAATCAGTACCCAGTTTTGATGAGAATGTAATCATCAAAACCTGTATCTTCTTGGAACTCTGCAATATGGAAGCGTTCATTTCCCTGTATAAACAAATATGATAGAAATGACATTATGAAAGTGTTGCCATGATGACCTGTATTTCAAAATCAGTCACATTCTTACTGTTCTTCCCTGAATATGAAACTATATTATAATCCCACTAGAAAGCAGCACTCAGTTACAGAAACAGGCAGCCTGATTACAGAACATTCAGTGGTGTAACAAGGATGATATTTACTTTTCCTGATCCAGGTGGGTCAAGTAAGAAAAAAGTGTGGGATCCTACATTTCTCTAGGGAATTACAGAGCTGGGTTTTCCAGCACAATTTTTTTTGAATCTTCTTATCTTTTTTGTTTTACAAATAAAATCTCCATAATACAGCATGTGAATCAACATTAAGCTTGTGGGATATGCCAAAATAAATAAATGCAAATACAAAATGGTCTTTTGGAGGAGCTCAAATATTTAACTTCCAGACAAAAAAAATCACGTACGTACACCAGGGGCTGTGGCTTAATCAGGGCCCTCAAATCCCCAACAAAACAAAATGATACCAGACCGAATGTTTTTAACCGCCAGCTGAAAATATCCCAAACCAGTCAGAGGGAAAGCTAGTTGGGATGCAATATCACAGACTTGTTTTTCTTGATTAAGCTAACCATTCCAAATAACTAGTGAAGGAAGTTATCTCTCTGTGCCCCTGGGATATTTTTTTATTTTTATTTATTTATTTATTTATTTATTTTGAAGAAACACAGACTGGTGTTCTCCCGGTGCTTTGGGGTAATTGGAGGAGGCGTTGCAGTAAGAGGGATCTCCATCCTCATGAACCATAAGCCTTGCATACTGCACTGAGGCAGGGATGTCAGCTCGCGTGGCAGAGGACAGAGCTGATGATTCGCTTAGAGGATAACACATGAACCGCGTTCAGGGAGAGAGCTGTGGCGGCTGAGAAGGTATCCGCACTCGGGTTCACGGTGTCTGTGTACGGCCTCGTCAGCGAGATGTTTTGGCCGGGGAGATGTGAACGTCAGCGCTTCTGTGGCCATAAATAGAAGGGTTGGAGCTCACCTTTGGGTGTGCGCACGTCAGTGTGTGAAGCGCGAGTGCTATTATTATCCTGGCACCTGGTTGCCATGGCAACACTCACACGTTGCTACAAGGTAAATGGCCACAGTGCTCCGCAGGTTAGCACACCAATGCCCGTCGAAGGCCCTCTCACTGTCCACAGCTGGTGGTGGCGACACAATTCATATCACAATTTGTTGAAATTTACAGAAGATTGAGAATGCCATTTTGTTTCCTGCTTGTTGCAAACCAGGTATTCTCCCTTGATTCCCAGGAAACTGAGATGCAGAGGTATCCCAGTCATTCACAGTTGCTCCCTTTCATCACCTTGTAAGCTGTCTGGCGTTTCATAATGTAAAAACATACGCAGCTTAACAGCTAGAACAGGCCATGCATCTTAACAAGGCTTGCCATTCTGCCTATGGCCTAGAGTGAACCAAGCCTTGTATCAAGCCTATTCTTAAATTATGTTCCATTCATTAATAACTCTTTCCTGACACCACTCTGGATGAATAAATCTGAACACAAGTCAGAAGTTTATCTGAGATTAAAAAAAATTATTCGAATTTGAGTTCCATACCCCATGGAAGGGAACTGATGTACAATCACTTGTAATGTGCTTAATGTGGGCAAGTGTAGCCAGGGGACCCAAAAACCAGGTCAAAGTCACTTTAATTAAAAGTGAAATGGAAAGAGCTCCATACGGTCTCACGTCACCTCAATTTTCTTCACGGTGTCTTTTTCTCGTCGGCTTATAGAAATACAGATTTGTGGACCTAGATTTGCATCCCATACATTCAAAATCAGTTCGGGGCTGTCAGGGTTTTTGATGAACGCAAGCTACGTTTCCTATCAGGGGAATCTATCTCGCCCTGTGAATATTTAATGAGACTGAGAATGGATGAAAGCCGTTGTGCCTTTTACATGAACCCAAGGCCAGCAGAATCCCAGCCCCAATGCATCTTCACTGTGGGTTCATTAACATGCTATTGCTGGGATCAGTGTTTAATCTCAGTGGAAAAAAAAAAAACTCATCAATTCAAACAACACAGTTTCTTCGCTTGGAAGCTATCAATTTGGAGGGGGAAATACATTGTGCTGTAATGCAAACAGACTCACAGCTAAACTGGCCATAACTTAGATCACCTAATTAAAGAAGCAGCAAGACGAGTCAGCATTCTGACAAATCTCAGCTTCTGAAACAGACAGCTCAGTTCAGCTCTCTTTGTAACAGACATGCAAGCACACACATATGCACACGCACATGCACACACATGCACACACACACGTACACAGAGCACTGACCTTCCATTGCGTACTTCATATCCATAGCAAAGAGGTTCCATGTGATCTCTGCACTGATCTTTCCCATGTTCAGCTCTTGTGGGAACCTAGAAATAAAGTTCGGAGATCAGACTCACTTGATGCCACTGATGTGATAGGCCATTGGCTGTATGCCTCTACACTTTGTATTCTACACCTGTGGGTTCTACTACAATGCAAGTTGCTCTGGATGAAAGGCGTTTGGAATCATGACAAAATGGTAAAATTAACATCGTTATAAACACAGAAAAACATCTTTGGATAAAACTTTATTATAAAATGATCACATACCACTGTAATAATATTATAATTACACTGTTATACAATGACCACATTCAGTACTAACTAGTAGGTGACAGAACTTTGTGCGATTCTAGTTTTACACACGTCACACCTCCACATTCTACCTTAGTTATTATACAGTGGTTACATAACATTATGCTGTTATTCACACCTTAAAGTATCATAAAACTGTTATGCTGGTATTAAGGGCAAAATAGGATAAAGTGTTAGCCATTTTTGCGTAATACTCTGTCAATTCAAGATGATGCATTTAATTTGAATGAAAGTAGGGGGACAGCCTCCTTTTGATGATGGATATACTGGAATATTTATTTCACATGCCTATGGATTGGTTCAGCTATAAGTCATCAACTAAGCCTTCTATGAGTTATGGGAAACCATAAATAAATAATGTCTTTTCCAGATTATCTCAATCTTCCTCTAAATAGTTCAAAGACTTCACACACTAAAATAAAGGCTTATCGTTCTGTTTCTATAGCAACGTGTTTTCCAAGCGATGTATTGAAATGTTTATTAATAGCTTCATAATCCATGAGATTTCCAGCAATCCTCCTCCACCTATGGAATTCTTAAAAGCTGTCAGGATAGGTGGGGTGGGATGTCGTACAGCCAGGCTCAGGATGAAAGCTTATACGTGAGTGGACTATATTACAAGATAATGCACAAAAATATAGCTAAATATTTCTTTCGCTTGTCATTTTTGGTTATTAATTCTCTGGCTCAATTGATTACCTACGTAACTGACATCCTTTGCCTTCAGGGGGCAGTATTATCCTGTCACATGACAGTGTCCCTGTGGCAACAACAGATTCTTCCTGTTTCATGGTGTCAAACTCCATTCTGGATGACAACCCCAAGGAAACGTACATCTTCAGCACTCCTGCCCTATTCAATTTTAAAGACGAACTTGGACGTTTGGGTTAGAATGGAATGAGCCATTTCATATGTAGATTTATATTTAAGGCCTTATAAATAATTGCCATCTATACAGCGGGGCCACTGCTGTAACATACATTTACTCCGGCAGAAAGGTAGCATTACAGTAAGTCACTGTGAGCTGGAGGGCAGCGCGAGTTGCATCTATCGCGCAAGCTATCATCAGAAATCCAGCTGCACTGGTGCAACAGGTTCACGAATCTAGAAGCAAGCGTGTGCACCGCCTTGTTTAATCTGCGGTCTGAAAGCACAGCCCCTTGCTCTTGAGTCACGCTCTGAGATTGAGGCGTCTCCTCCGAAGTCCATTAGCACCAATAGGGCACGAGGCAAGCCGTTCATGAATATTGCATGCGCATTACAAAGATAACGGCACATGTGAAAGGAAGCTTTGCACCTAATGTATCAGTGTTAGCAGTATCTGATCCATAGCCCCCCCCCTAGCTCTTCGCTCCCCACTGTGAAATTCCAATTTAAATTAAAAACATCACTTATTTCAATTCGATTGGTGGGTACATACTTCTCCTTTGACCCTCTGGCAGATCTGCAGACCCTCCACTGTGCCACAGCCATCTCCGTTTCTGCTACACTCTTAAGGTCTTGGCTCTCCTAAATAATTCACGCCCCCCCCCCCCCCCCACAACTAAATCTCCTCCATTAAATCTTCTGACACAAACGCACACACAGCTGGGCCGACAGGGCCGAACCGCCGTCGCTTTCGAAAGCTGCACTGTGTTTGCTGACTTAACGCTACGTGAGAAAAGACTCGTTACTGGAGACGAAACATCCCAACGAGCCTCAATCTAAGGACGGAGAAGATGGGAAAAAAAACGAGGACGTCGCTGTGCAGAGAGAGAGCACTGTAGGAGACACTCACTGATTGATCACAGGGGTGTACGCCGTCCTGTCCTCGTCAATGACCGACACCATCAGAGTGATGAGCTTCGGCCAGAAGTCCAGATTCTTGATTGACGGGCCCTGCTCCTCGCGTGGGATATCCTGCTTCTTGGCCTATCAGAAAGACAAGGAAGGTAGGGTAAGAAAGTGTGTGTATGTGTGTGTGTGTGTGTTGGCTTTAGGACAGTGCTCCACAATGTACCAGAAATTAATAATTTACCATCAGTGAAAGACCTAAAGTAGACTTTTTGAAAATGATTTTTTTTTGCAGGCACGCTTCCTATATTTTATTCATCGCCTGGCATAATGTCTTCATGAGAGTTTAAATGAGAACAGTCCTCCTGGGTACCTCTTTAAACAGCAAACATCTGCCCTTCTCCTTTCACTAAAGAGAAGTGGAAGGAAGAAGGCATCAGAGATCTGAATCACAGCTCGAGATATATCCTTAACATATTTAGACATTCTATTTGCTGTGCTGACGACAAGATGCTTAATATTTCAACGCTCCGGTTTGTAGAGTAAAACTGTGCTCTGTGATCCTAAATCCAGGCCATGCCTTAGCACCCTTTGATTGGTTCACATCCCTGTCTTCTTTTGAAGCAATTGCAAGACTCCATGCTATGCGCTTTTCTGATCAACAATAAGACCACTAAGATAAAGTGACAGCCATGCCAGATGTTGTCAAGGTGTTGAACTTGTGGCTGTGCGATTGAAAATAACCCACAATATGAGGACGGAACAAAGGGTTCCTCTAAGTGTCTCGCTTCAATAAAACATATCCTTGTATGAAACATAACCTTTCAAAAAATGATTCATAAATTCATGAATTCTCTTAGGCTAAAACCACACTCTTTGGTACTTATTGTACAAGAGGGCTTAGTAATGACAGGACTGTGAGGTCAGGGTTTCATATACATGGACGTTTAGTGTCATGCAGAGAGAGTACAAGCACAGATATTCTATATTTTGAGCAGATATTCAGCTGCTACACTCCTTCCAATCCTCCCTACTTCCTTATTTGAGAGGTTCAAGTTGGAAAAAGAGAGGTTGCTTGTGCTGTTTGCATTGCTATGCTAGCTATGGATGCTCTGTTTCAGACCACACCCATTCAAGGGAATTCATAACTTGCCTGCCAATCAGAGCAATTACAACTTCAGCAATGGCAGAGAAGGCATTTTCAAGCGTTGACTATCAATACGTGGAATCTGTGGGCTGCATTTACACACATCATCTAAACCAGAACAATGGAAAATCTACCTAACTGCAGGAAAATGGGTGTGACCACAGGTGTGGCTATGTGTGTTTTGAAGAGAGTAACTTTGGAACAGTGCAGCGGCCAGCACAGAGCTCCAACATCAGCCTGACCAATCTGACCATCTTTGGGATGAGCTGGAACTCAGCATCAGGGCAAGCACAAGGTGGCCCTCTATAGTCATGGAGCTTACTAATGCTTTACAGGAGAAGTGGCGCACAACACCATCAACTTTCTACCAGAAATGAGTAGCCAGGCTTCGATGACGTACTGAAGCAGTCATTAACACCAAAGATGCAGACAAGCTATTCATTTCTTGTAATAAAGACACGTTTTATTAATTTTATCGACCCATGTCCCGTGACTTTTGGTAGGATAGTGTATATCCCCTTCCTACTTCACACTAACATCTATCTGAGTGACCCAGAGGAATGCAGCCACAACCAAACTTCGGCTTGTTTTGTCTGTAGCTGAATTTAGCAGTGACCTGGGGGGGGGCATTTCACCATGTCCATTCACATCACAGCTGTTGAAAGGCTTTATGTAATCACAAGGTAGAGCCTCAAGGAGAAGTGGAGAAGTAACTGCCCCAAATGTCTGACTGACTCACACACACACACACACACACACACATACACACACTCGCAAACACAGATATGCAAACACACACACACACTCGCGAACACACACACACATATACAGATACACAGATATGCACAGACACATACCTCTTGCTGTGCGTATAACTGCTGGGCTCACAGTGGTTTTAAGGGCGCGGCCACAGTCCCCCATATCTAAATACAGCCTGGATGGATATTTATATACGATGCAAATCAGACAGCAAAGGCTGTTTACTGTGACTGCACCACTGGATCCTCCTGTGGGATCCTGTACTTTAACTGCTGTGGAATGACTGAGCAAGGTGAGCATTTGTTCTGTAGCACAAAAATGCTGCAGGTACATTTACACATTTACAGAGGCCTAAGGAAAAAAAAAAGACCGGGAAAGGCTCTCTGTATAGTAATACATTTCTCCCCTGTTATCTAAATTGCTTCACTGATATTTCACAGCAGTGACAAGTATGCATGCGATTCTGGAACATGCACACCTCCTGTTCTTTCAGATATCCTCCTAATCTCACTTGGGGGCTGTGGTTGTCTTTCGTTCTGAAATACTGCCTTCCCCTCAAATATCCTGTCAGTCACCCACATATTCTCCGTCTCAGGCAAACAGATTTCCCCGGCCCAGATGTTATCAGCTAAGATGCTGCACTGGTGTGCAGTTCTCATCTCAGGTACCCAGTCACCAGGAGGGACGGAGTGCAATTTTTATTTGGCGGGGATTCCATTCATGTATCAAATAATAGGCTTTCAAATATTTAAGGGCCCTCTGCATGAAATAGGCCCATACACTGTAATTGGAGTAATCAGAGGGGAAAATTTGTGAAAAACCAAAATCATACGTGCGTACCCAAGCACAAGCGGCCGAGTTAGGTTTTTCGATATCCAGTGTATGTCAGAGGCCTCAGTGACCACAACCTTTGACCCTATGACCTGGAAGTTGTTAAGTTTCCAGGGAACAGTGTCACCATCATTGTGTGTTTCAGGCTTTTTAAAAATCCATGCATCCAAATGGCCAAATCAGAAACCCCATTTATGATAGATGGTGGAAAGAGAAAAAATGTACTACTTTGCTGAATGTTAAAACATAAAGAAAGAGAAAAAGACCAAAAAAAGCTTCCTGTTTTTATGTGTGCCAAACAGACATCTTTCAAAATGACTTTTGACATGATATGGTAATAAAAAATAAATATGTGAATAATACAATGCCTAAAACAATGACATTAACAACAGCCGAGGGACAGAACTGGAAATTTGCAACTTTGGCAGTGAAGCGAAGCAGACAAATCCAACCTCATGACAGATTCTGTCTGCGCTGCACAAACTGAATAGCCAACATCAGGATCCCGCTTCCTCCTGCACAAGTTTGTGGCAGCACGGGGCAGTAGACCAATAACAGTTCCCTGTCTTGTATCAATTCAAACACCTCCCAAAGAGAGGAAGTATGAATAGGAAATACTGAATGCTACATATCCAGATAGCTGGAACCTTTCTAACTGTACACATTAAAACATCTGAGACTTGTCTGTAAAAATGGAGCATTGCTGAAATCAGCTTAATTGCAGGTACTGTTCAGTTTGAATAATGAAGCAAACAGCTTGACGGGAGAAGGATCCAATATGAATCGCGTAGCGCACTGTACATTTCACCTTTAAGTCTCTGTTCAATCTAACCTCAATATGCATTGCCCTTAAATCCGAAGAAAAAGTTTAACAAGTGAAGTAGATTTGTAACTTTGTATGAGTTTGGTAGTTGAAATGGTAGATGAAATTACGGAATTGAGTGTGAGAGTGGGTAAAAACAAAACGCTTAAAATTTGTAACTCAAATGTGAGGACAAAGTGCATCACATTTCTCCCTGAACTAAAGCCTTAATGACGGGATGAATACTGTAAGAGTTTCCCCCTTATCAGTCCGTACCACGCATTTCTTCAGTACAATTCTCGGATTGTTCGTTTGTTTGTACTGAAATAAAGCTATTAGACGAATGACTTCTCCAGTGTGCCTTGACTGAAGGTGCTTCACTGAGATTACAGTTCCTTCTCCTAACAAAGCAATTACGGAGATTGGGGTTTCAACGGGTATCTGTTGGGAGCCCTGAAACACGTTGCCCTGGGCCGAAAATACAATGAGCCATGAGAGAGACAGATTGATACACAATATGGAGAGGTGTTAATCACTCTCTGCTAACCAGGAAATATTTGCCTTTCCACGGATTCCGCCACGTGTGGGGCGTAGAGTGTCTGGGCAGGACATTATAAATCACCAGCCAAAAGGCAGTGATTACAGAACTTGTTCTCCGCCTTAACTGAATTCCACCAGACAGCACTCGGGTTCTTTTGGGGATGCCAGTGAATCTGCCTGGATGAAGGATGAAACATGCACACCTGCACATGCACAGAGTCATGCACTCACGTGCCTGCATGTGTATTGTAGGTGTGTTCACCACTAATGTTGATACAAGCTGACATGACATAATGCCACCATACATGAAATTGCCTCCCTTCCACCTTTGTGGTCAAAAGTTGTCACCGTCTGACCCCTTAGGTGTGTCCTCTTTCACACACTTATTTCAAAAATGCTAAATTGACAGTTTCCCCTACGTAGGAAGCGGCTTTCTGAACCAGGAGAACGGATAAAATCTTTTTTTTTTTTCCCAGTCTCGGGCAGTAGTCTTCTATTTGATGTGTTTTCCCTACCCAGCGCCAGCAATGTCATATCAGTGAAGCGTGCCTGTGAATATAGAGAATTTCCCTCGCGAGCCACACAGCCCAGAGCCATGTTTCCCAGGCCCTCACTGCTAATGTATTCGAGAAGTAGACTGGGATTCCAGAGGGGTGATTCTCCTCTCTCCTATTTTCCTCTTTTCCTTCCCACCTCCAAGCAGCCTCTGACTGCTCATTTGGGCTTCTACTATGCCCCTTCCCCGGCGGAATCCTGAGTGTTCTTTTTTTTTTTTTCCTCATTGTGACATAACATGCCACGGCTTCTGGATGTAGAGTGCAACGGTAACATTTCATTTTCTCAGTGAGAACAACGCAGAAGACAAGACAATACACTGTGTGACTAAGATTAATCCTCTTACCCAAAGACTTCTACAGCAATACATTTCTTCAGTGCACTGGAACAATAAGTATAAATCCCGGTGATTTTTTTTTTTTCTGAGGATCTTCCAGAAAATTCCATATCTCCATCTTTGGACAGGGCCTTGTTTCTCCCTCACTAATGACTGATTACGGTTGAAAGGCTGCCTTGGCAGGGTCAACAGAAAGCTAAACATTAAATATTAACAATGCAGGAAGGAATTCACACATATCCCTATGCATTTCCAAATAGAGTGACACTTTTAGAGCACCTAGGAGAGTTGCCTCCAGACTTATGGCCCTTTTTCCCTGGGCAAAATGTCTGCTTGTTAATTTACCAGGCTGCTGTTTTTTCTAACCGTATTGAACTTAAGTGTAATTAGTGGGAGCATCTATCCTTCACATGAAGTAATTGCCAATACCCCCTTGGGCTGTGTGGTCAAACAGGGGACAGACCGAGTCCGCTACTCTTCTACAGATGCACAATGGTACAGTGGCAAATTTCAGTTGATTAGCATGCTTTGTTGAATAATCCAAGATATATCCCTCTGCGTATGCATTATTTTGTCCGATGTACGGTGCAATCGTCTTGCACCGTGACATAATCCCTTCCGTGCCTGGCGCCTTTGAAGTGACATTAATGTGTTCAAAATTTGGATTTGGAGATACGCCTGTAAATGCCATTGTTTCGCTGTACGCATACACCTAGGCGCAATATTAATACGATCCCCGCCACCGTGTGCTTCCGAGGTTTGGCAATACCTCTCTGGGATCTGAGAGACTTTATCACGCCAATCTATTCCGGTCACACTCTATATGGGAAGGTGGGCCACAGTCTTGTGTGAACAACAGCATGCAAACACACAAATCCCACGTCTGTGCAATGACACGCATAACTGTGATTCATCTCGTCCATTATGGGGAAATATAAGGCCAGGCCTGACTGTGGGGGGGTGAAGCACAAAGCTGATTAAATCATTAGCTCTACCCCCCCCCGGATATTTCAGAACAGTTTGATTATGAAACACACAATCCACATATAACATGGTAGGTATCTATAAAAACATGGCAAAACTGCCACAGTGTGTAATACTACTACACCACTAGAGCCAAGGGGAAGGACACCTCAAGGAAGAGGTAAGGTTTGAAAGACACCCTGAATGGTTTCTATGAAAAATAAAAAACAAAAAGTACACTTGTGCCAGACCTGTCAACTACAAAGCATTTGGTTTCCCCTACTAAGCTTTTATAAACCCGTTAAGAACTGTGAGGAATTTAAAATATCTACTCAGTTATTGGTATCCAATAAATGCCAAACTAGTTTAAAGCTCCAAATAGACATGCATGTCAAATGATAGCCGGGAGACTAACTTTAATGTTCAGAGAACAGGCAGATTTGCCCTTTAAGGGCCTGGCATTACTTAGCAGGGTAGCATGTTGGGAGTGACATATCTAGTCTACAGCTAGCATAAAGCTATTGTCATGCTAAAACTCTGGCGATTAAGCTGAAGCCTGTATATAGTGTGTAAACCGGAGAACTTTGGCGTAGTTGTGTGTCTCCATTATTCATCGCCATTCTCTGAGGTGGCCCAGCCAAATTTCACCGTGACAACAGCAACTGGCAATGCTAAACCTCAGCGTGAACGCACCAATCAAATCAGAAACACCTCGTGTGAAGCTCGGCCTCTGCCGCTGATGTTTTGAGAGCAGCCGCTGCAGCCACAGAGTGAGGTGTGGGAAAAGCGAGGCATTATGCACGCATCCGTTCTCTCTGGCTGGCCTTCATGAACCTTCATTTGCAGGCCAGCCGTGAACAAAAAAAGCACAATTACTATAATGTGCAGGGCAGCTGGCCTGCCCAGTCAAAAAAAAAACCGTCGATTTTGATCTTTGTACAACAGAATAAGTCTGAAATTTACCGCTGGTCTTATCCGGAGACAATGATGTAGGAACAGTACCTGCACATGGGTACCTGCTTACCAATAACCCTTTCTGCAGTGTGAAGGCCTAACAAAGACCCTACAGTCTGAAACAAATGCCTTCAAACAACTCATGTTTCTCCATGAAATAGAGACATTTGTGGGACCTGGGGCCCGTGTGGGCATTAATCCTGGAAATAAAGTCATTTGTTTCCAGTGAGACATCTTAGGTGAAATGCCTTGGTTTAAGGTAAGGCATCAGTGGCACTAATTACCAAACAGCTCTCCTACCTGATCGAGAAGCTGGTTGTAGAGCTCGTGGCAGTTGTCGAAAATGTACTTGTAGGTGGAGTCCAGACAGGCCCGTACGCAATCCTTCACCACCATGCTGGCTCTGGGTGGACTCTGAAGCTCCTGCACCTGAAAAACAACACCAAAAACATTGCTGTTTCCCTAAAGCTACTACTTTTACTACTGAACATGAGACTTTCATTTGGTTGATAGATACCTTTGCCCCAACCCACATGGCTGACAATTAACAATATTATTAGATAATTATATTACTATTGACAATAATACCAGTTAATTACATCATATTATATCATACGTTATTAAAAATGTTATGCAATATTATCATATCATAATTATATTTCTAATATGTTTTTAATGGTGCTAATAATATTAAAGACATTACTCGTAATTAACATTTAGAAACATTGCTTAATGTTACATCGATTTACAGAGCTTCAAACAGCGCTGATACGTGCTGAGGGCACACGGCACATTCGCCCTGCTAAAGGGAACATCAAGAGCATGTGGGAATCAAGCACGAAACCTCTGCAACTCCTTCGAAAGCTACAGCCATCCAGCTACAATAGCCACATTCCCAGTACTGCGGCAACCATGATGCCACAGATTTACACCTGTGTGCCCGCCCCATAGCGTATGTAAAAATAGAATGAATAAAATAAATATACGAATAGAAATGTGAATGTCTACATGCACACACATACAAAAGGAAACAGAGAAATACAAATATTTACAAAAGCGAGGCTGCAGGTTAAGGCAAAGCAGAAACTTGGCGAACATTTTTGACTACATCTTTCCTGACTGAAGCCCCTACTCAATGCACCAGCAATGCACTTTGATTTACCCAATGACTAGTCCTTATTAGAACTTGACACCACATGCACGTAAAAACCATTTGTGAAATTAATAGAGTGGATTATACAGTCACAAATGCCATTACATTAAATACAAATATATCTCAATATTTCTCACAAGGTTTTAACACCAGCCTTGTGCTCCTTGCTTCAATGGAAGAAACTGACATGCTTAGCTAAAAATACCAATGTTTAAACTACATATTGAATATGAGGATGCTTTATGACCAGTGCTGATTGGAATTAAAACGGCTGACTATGAATCAAAATGTGTCAGCTGATCATTATCAGGATGTGACTATAATTACCTGGAAGTAATTACTATTCTTCAATATGCATTCTAACAGCTTGTACACATTATTGGCAAGCTGTAAAACATCAGAAGCGGTAAAATTTATTTCACAGTACCAGAATGTGTTCAGAGAGTGGAAGTCAAGAGTACTCTTTTGAGAGTGTAATTTCTCTGAAATTCACAGAAATCCATGCAATGGTTGTTAAATTGGCAACTTATGTTATTTTTATGACTCTGTGTTTCATTCAAATAGTAAGTATATTAACTTCTAATTCATTTTGTGTCATTGCTATTACAGTTAAGTAGAAGTTCAAAAGCATATAAGACCTACAATGAACAATTTTAGAAAGAAGAGAAAAGGTCAGATATGCCCAGTACAATAAAAATCATAACTGATGGCCCTGCTCCTCTCAAAGCTGCAGTGTTCATTCAGAACAACACGTCCAGATCTACGTGTCTCCTCATCTGGAATTGCTATCAAATTCAGCAGGCCAGCTGGAAACTCTCAACCTCAATCAACAGCAAGACACGATAACTGCACTTAACCGGGAGCCATAGAGAAAAACAAATTAAAGCTGATGTTATCAAGAACAGAAAAAACAGAGATGGCAGCAGCTGTCGCTGATGGAGAAGATAAAAGGGTCCATACCTTCATCCTGAAGAAGGTGATGCTGGTTAGGAGATCCACCGTGGACTTCAGGTCCTGGAGCCTCTCAGGGTTTCCAGCAGGGAAATTATCCTGGTGATTACAGAGTGGGAATAAGAGACCTGCTTCATCACACCTTCTCTTTCTCTCTATAATACAACACTTCATTTAATTCTTTTCCTCCTGTCCAGAAACAGCTATGTGCATCTCCACTATGAGTCTTCATTACCAACATCAACTATTGATGACCTGTTCAGGAATGTGGCAGACTCATGCTGTAAGGCTCAGAGATCAATACAGACCACAGGATCAACATGTCTGATGTTACTCCAATTTACCACATATGTGAGAAAAGGTAATAGCCCAAAACATCGTCTTTATCAACCAAGATGGCAGACTGTCTACAGTAAAATTCTGCATCTTTGATGTGATAGTTCTACCTCTACAACAATTTGCATAGTAACCAGAACTCCATAGCTGGAACAAGAAGAAACACAGAGAGAGCATAATGTCCTTGATGATAAATGGTGCATATTGTAACATTATGTCTTTTCGGATGGGTGTCTGTGAAACAGGAATGTGTTGATTTCAGCAAATGGTGGCAATAATTCCACATAAATTGCAGAACGTGTTCAGCAATGACGATTAGATATTTTGCAATTGTAGCATTGATGAATTGCATGTTTGATTTCACAAGCAAAAACAGTTCAAAATAAAGTATGGAATATGAAACATGACAACATCGGTCAAGGCTTTCGCTGAGAGCTTCTTCCAAAAAATGCGGAATTTGGTTTTCAGCCGATATTTGCATAATTGCATTTGAATCATTTCCGTGCTGATGGCAATATTTCTGTGTGCTCTAGTTTGAAAATGTCAGTGAATCTGGAAGGCGGAAAGTTATGTAAGGACAGAGAGAAATCTCAGTTAGCATTTCTCAAGAAATTTCCCAGAATCCTGAAGCAATTCCTCTGTTTTCGCTAGGGACATAAATAAGAAACTAACACATTTTTGGATGATTTCACCACACCAGTGGTGAAATCTGGTATTTTTTTTGTGGGGTGCCATATTTTGGGAGTTAATGACTTACTGAGATGGAAACAGATTAATGTAAATTATCTTTTTCTTCACTAATGTACAGCGGAGGGGGAAAAAAGCATGCATACACAAACACACACACGCATGCACACACACACAGAGCCTGGGGACAATGACAGCAAATGCAGCGTGTGTGACATCATCACCCTGCTACACGTATCAGCAGCGCTCTGACTGGAGGAGCTAGTGGGAAAGTAAACACACAGGGACAAAGCCAAATACTCTGTACGGAGGAGCCCTGCTGGCCCCGCTGGCCTGTATGCAGCAGTGTAGCATAGTGGTAAGGAGCAGGGCTTGTAGCTGAAAGGTTGCTGGTTTGATTCCCAGCTGGGGCACTGCTGCTGTACCTTTGGACAAGGTACTATATCCCAGAATTGACTCATTAAATATCCAGCTGTATAAACACGTAAACATGTAAAAACTGTTAACCTATATAAGTTGCTCTGGATAAGAACATCTGTTAAATGACAACGTAATGTGTGGAGGGGCTCTGGTGGCCACGCTGTCTGTGTGGATATTTTAATAAGGCATGTTCGGTCTTTGGCTGTGCCCTCTACATGCTTCTTAAGCGGGTGTTCAGAGTCTGAATAGACAGAGAAGAGGAGGGAAAGCTTCCCGGGGAGCGACGAGGACAAAGACGGCAGCTGGACCTCCCACATCTCACTGGTAGACTGGGGATTGCTTTATCGAGAAAAAAAAAACACACACGCACAAAAAAAGAGGCAGGAAACGTCGCTTTAACTCAAGGCACGCCGAGAGCTGCCTCACGCCTTTTCTGCCCAATCTGTCGCTCCGTTTCAGGAAAAGCGAAGTCAACGCTGTTCAGAATTTCATTACAGAAGGAAATCTGCAGTGTCTCGCTGAGTGTCTCCGCTGATCTGGAATCGTATTACTGCCTGATGGTATTTGCACTGTTGGGAGGGACAGCTGAGGCACTTGCGGGGCGCAGAGAAAGCGAGGACGATACTCTCTGGCTGCCCTCAGTAAACATGTCAATTCTGAAACATTCACGCGAGTCCCGGATAAATCCAAGTCCGGAAATCAAATCGCCAACACCTGCGCGTCTCCGCCGTGTTAGCGGAGCAACTATCTTTGGAGTCTGGAATTCTACAACCTCACCGTGCACTTCAGGTATTGTTACTCTGAGACGCAAAGGGTTTTCATTTGAAATGAAAGCCTTTTTCTGGCGCTGAATGCCATGTCTCAACAATATTCCATAAACCTGAAGGGCTTCAAGTCGCTTCAAGCCGCTGCTGTAGCATGTATTCTCAACAGCTTACGGAAGTGACCGACATGCAAACGTTAACAGGAAAAATCTAGAGAAAGAGGAAAACACTGAATATGAAATCTAACACACCATACTCTCCCTGTTTTGTTTACCAGATATGTGTGTGTGTGTGCATACATATGTCACATATATGAATTCACTCACAATCTGTTCCACTTCCATTCCTGCAGTACAGCTATTCTATACCAACCCATCGGGTGTAATAAATGGCTAAAATCTCAGATATATACTTCAGATATACGTTGCTTTACGATGAATACAGGATTCTCACCCATTCAGAAGATTTCTCTCATACATACCCGATATTTAGACAAATCAATCCTCAAAGAATTGTGCAGCTGATCAAGGAGCTTGACAAATTTTTCCCTCTGTGGAGAAAAAAAAAACATCCTTATTACAATTCTAACTTCATGGAGCAGCCCTACTGTAACAGCAAACAGCGACTTCCTTCTGCTTTAAGTAAACTGCACTCAACAAGGACAGCGGTGGGACACGGGACATTGCGGACTCACCCCGAAGTTGGAGGCGGCGAATCGGTCCGAGGCAGAGATGTTGGTGGTGGCCGTGGTGGTGTGAGCGAAGTAGGCATTGATGTTGGCCAGCAGGTTGCTCATCACCGCGGGAACTCCGGGACACATGTACTTGGAGGACAGGCAGGAGAAATGGCTGAAACAGGGGAGAGAAGAGAGGTAAGAAGCATGAAATGCACACCATTGCCAAATGGGATCACTCCCCTTAGCTCCTGCATGAATGCAGATTAATGAATTCATACACATAAAGAAATCATGTAGATATTCAAGGTGCTCTGAACCTGTCATGGCTTTACGCTGCACCATTAGTCAAAGGATTTCCACAATTCCTATAATTTTCCACAGCGCCACCTCTTCAACCTCTCTACAGTACAATATAAGAGGTAAAGCTATGGGAAATTACAGGAATTGTGGAAATCCACAGATGATTAACTAAAGGAGGTCACATGTAGAGAAATGGAGAGTATGGAATTGTATAGCCCTCAACCACCCTCCACCCCCCCACCGGTTCAGAGGACCAGTGGAAGTTCAGACAGAATAGCATTTGTATCTAATGGGACTGCCGTCAGGTAGCTCTCATTAGGGAATGAATGAGAGAGAGAGAGCGTCAGAGACAATGCTCAGAATGGCAGAGGTCTGCCGCCCGCCCACGCAGCAGGCTGCTAAAATTAGCACTGACCCTGCAGGGTACATCGGAAAATTACAGCACCTGGACGGGGGAGCTGCAATTACGAGGTAGTGGGTGGGCACCTTAAGACTCGCATGAAAGGACGTCACACCTTTCCTTTCAATTAGAAGGCTTCCACTTTGTCTCCAGGGTGAGATCGTTAATCTCCACCGATCATTGCTCATTACAAAGGCCTTCAGCCCTTCTGAAGCGGATACAAGTAGCAGATACAATGTGCATTTAAGCACTGGCTGAAGGATTCCACTGAAAAGCATGAAGTGATAAACCAGATAAACCAGTGCAACTGACTGTCCCATTCTGATGGGGTGGCTCCTCCCAGACACGATCCCTGTCTGTACTGGTCCCTCAGTGGTGGAATGAACTCCCCATGGGGTTTTGGACAGCAGAATCACTGGCCATCTTCTGACACAGACTGATGACTCACCTCTTCAGACTGCATCTCTGTTCCACCTTAATCCCTACCCCCTAACACCTGTTGCTTGTATTACTTGCTGTGTATTTTATGTGTAGTATTGCAATGTGTTATGGATTCTGTGTCCTAGTGACTGTGATTACTTGCTGCTTAATTTACTTGTAGTTTAGGTATGGATACCGTGATTTACTGGCTGTGTGATATATGGTAGTGTGTGTACTTGACTTCCCTGAGTTTTCTAGGCCGTCTAGTCAAGTTACTAAGTTGCTAGTGCTTGAATACTGCTGTGCTCACACTCACTGGTCTGGGAGTATTGTTAGCCTGGTCTGACACCGTTGCTCATTTAACTTGAATGGATAAATTTCTGTTCTCTTGCACTGGAAGTTGCTCTGGAAAGGACCGTCTGCTAAACAAATGTAATGTTATGCAATTGATAATGATATTGTACTGCAACGTACATTCATGATTCCAGAAACTGTTAATTTACCTGCACATGAATATAACCTCACCTGATTTCCTGAAGCAGGCGTAATAAAAGGGATGTGTGAATGAATGTTGTCACACATGGATCTTGCTGCCATGATTACATGGGATCTGAATCCCTCTCTTGGCACTATGGCGGGTGGGTGTGCAGGATGGGACAGGATTTGGGCCTTCATCTCTGTCGGAGAGGCAGACTGTTCCCACAGCACCTGCTGAGAGGAGCAGGTCCTGCATGTGCCGTGACGCACCTCACACCCCAGGAAGCATAACAACAGGCGGCCTGGCTTCCTGACAGGGCCCCGGCCCCAGCTCCGATAAGCGGCCTGAACCTCGTCGGATGGCAGGGGAGATGAAGACGGTGAGAGACACAGCGCTTTCTCCACAGAAACGTAATCGTGACGATGATCTACGCACACGCTCTTCGCACCCCTGTTACGTGGCGGCTACGTCAGCGTGCACCCCTGACCTACTTCCGCCTTTTTTTTTTTTTATTTTCGCCTGAATTTTTATCCGTTTGCGGTTTTCATTTGGGCAAAACAATTCATTAATGCCATGCATGAAAACACACGTTCATTATTTGATTGCCTTCAGCAGAACGTCTCATTTGAAAGTAATGATTTGCAGGACTATTAATGAGCTGTCAGGCATTGGAGACATAATGTATGAAAAGGGATATGCTTCATGTGTTTTTCCAGTTAAAACCAGTCAATGACTAGTCGGAAAGATTCTTCATTATTGTGAACACATCACTGTGAATGCGATATATTCAGATATATGAATAGTGCTGGAATAAAGGTCAGAAGTCTATGATTTCTTCATGTCACCTTGTTGACCACATTCATGTGTCCACCTGTTGTGTTCCTTCAATGCAAACTGTATTGCTCTTCAGTAGCATTGTCACTTTCACTTTAAGAGCTCCCAGGAAGGAGGTGCTGATTTTCCTTCTGCTAGCTACAATTTTCCCCAAACGCAAAACTGACACGCACAATATGATAACACATAAGCTGTGGAGCAGGGAGAAATAATCGATGATCTGTCAGTGTTTCAGTTGAGAAATAGCTGACTTTGACAAAAATGTCAATCATTGTTCCATGAGAAAAAAAAAATCATAGAAGTCATACATATAGGTCATACATACAAGAGGCATGTTTGAATTAGCTTTGCTTTCTAAGAATAGGGTGGTGATAGCTTTGGTCTCTCCTTTCGTGAGAACAGGGTGGTGACAATTGTGGTCTCTCCTTTCATGAGAACAGGGTGGTGATAACTTTGGTCTCTCCTTTTCTAAGAAAACAGTGGACTCATATTTGATCTCACCCTTCCAACAAAGAGGGTGGAGTTCATTTTTGGTCTCTCCTTTCCTGAGAACAGGATAGAGTTAGCTTTGCTCTCTACTGCAAAGAAACTCTCTAGGGACAATCAGAATAAATTACACCTGTTACAGGTCGTTGGGTTTATTGTCCACAAACACTGTCTCTTTATTCTGCCTCTCTCTGGTGAACACAGATGTGGGTCACAGATCGTAACAGTCCCTCTCTCTGCCTTTCTGACTCAGGTCCTGGCTAAGAAATATGACTTAATGAGTATTACAATAAAAATGCACAATTGTAATTAGATGTACTTTAGTGGGTTGAGACTGAGACTCTGGGAGAAGTAGACTCTCTCATTATAGTGGCAAAAAGTACATATTTACACCGGAGGGTGTGAATCGTTACTGCAAATTTGTTTCAAACGCGTGCACTTCAAACAGCTAATGCCTGTGATTCTCCCATTAGATTATTATCTTGTCATCTGCCAGAAGAGTGCTGACCATTAATGGCTCGTTTGGAAAAGTCTGTACACTGCAGTCAGTAAAAACATACTTCACTTACAAACTGAACAAAGTACGGGCTGCTGAATCAGAAAGAGTAAGTCTTAAAAAACACAAGCATGCACACGCATGCACGCACGCTTGCACGCACACACATCCAGTCTCTAGGGCTGGTAGACCTTCAATAAAGTGCTGGTTCTGGAACAAAGCAATGTATTAGAGCTAATCAATGGCCAGCAGACCCTGACCACAGTGATACGGGTCAGCCGAGGTGTGGAAATGGGATATTGACCTGACAGAGGTAACGTCTTTATGGCACTTTATTTAATACAATCCTATGCACTAAAGTCTCAGACACCACATAGAAAATAAAATTTTTCGAGAACTGATCTTTATGTTTCAGGGAGGATAGTGATACTTTCTAATATATTTCTGCTGATCTATCCAAAATATTTCATACTGAGATGAATTAATGTACTCACAAATAGCCTAAGGCTTTTTTTTCATATTACTGGTCCATGGAGCCCTTTTGACCGTGGTGAAGGCAATTACAAAACGTGCATTTCCGTTTCACTTGAATGAATTTCATATTCTGGATCTACTTGAATGCACTGCTCCTTAAACGTCCTCTACGTTTCAGCTGTCTCTTATATTGACTAGTCAGGTTAGCAAGTTAGCTTGTGGTAGGGGTTGATCAGCGTTGTGCTAACACTGGTCTGGGAGTGTTGTTAGCCTGGCCTAACACTGTTGCTCATTTAACTAGGATATACCTCTGTTCTCTTGTGCCAGAAGTCACTCTGGATAAGAGCATCTGCTAAATGAATGTAATATATTGTGTAGGAAGCGAAATGCACTTATAACTTTGTCATCTTTCTGATGTTAAGGTGTTGGACCCTTCAACAGACAGATATTTGCCATTCTTGATTTTTTGAGATGTTCAAAATATTGGCAAGGACTCCTGGCTAATGATTCAGTGATAGGAAGTGTGAATGAGCCAGGCAAGACAGCAGGCGCCTTCGGCCACACAGAAGGGGCGGGGAGTGGGAGGGGGGGGGAGGGGGGGGCGGTGTAAGGTCCAGCCAGGGACACAGCGTCAGATATGCGCATACAGCCCAGGTGAAAAAGGCTGATTTCAGACAAAAAAAATCCTTTGAAAAAATATGACCGCTGAGTAGAATAAATATCACTTTACAACATAAGCGCTGAGCAGAAGAAATATCGTTTTACAATACGGACGCTGATCGGAATAAAATATCCTTCTACAATACGGGAGGGGAGCAGCGGGCCCCCCCCAGCCTGAGCAGAGGCTGACATGGACACGCCCTGTAGGGGGCAGCAGTATGTTTGGCAGGCACGTACACGCCACCAAAGGTGTGCTGCTGTTTACGACTCTCCCCTTTCCCAACAGGCCCCGTCGGCATGCAATTCTACGGTTCTACAGTCTCCGAGAGCGAGGCGAGGGCCCAGGAGGTGATCCTGGCAGGAGCCTTAGCGCGTGAAACCCTGATTCATTACAGAGAGCGATTGTCCACCTGCAGCGGGATTCGGCGCACAGCACTGCGTCACAAATCCCGCTTAATTACTGCCTGTTTTTCAGGAACTGCTGGAAGTGCTCGGCGAGACAATGAAAAACAACGACTTCAAAAAAAAAAAAAAACCAGCAACTGCTTCCACAGAAATTCCCATTACAGTTTGCGATGGCTGGCGCCTCTTGCTAAAATCGCCCGAAAGACTAGATGTTCTCCGTTCTCACATTCTGCCTCTCACCGCACCGCAGCGAAGCGACTTTCCACTTTCCGATGAGCTGTCCTGACAAACGAGATCGAAGCCTGGAGAAGATAAGGCCCCTGAACACTTTCCAATTTCATATCTTTGGCAAAGTCCAGCAAAGGGAGCCATCTGGAGTAACATCATGCTTTATATGGTGCTATCAAGTCCGGAGCTATTGTGCGACAGGGCTAGGCAAACATAAACAGAGGCAGCTGGGAAAAACGCTGCGGTTACGTGCCTCTCGTCAATAAGTGTCATTCATAAAAAAAGTCAACCCTCATTATTCAGTCTGGCAGCAATCCCAGCACCCAAAGCTTTTATACTTGAGAACAATTATTCTAGAGTATGCAGCAAGCAGGTGTCAATGTCCACCCTCCATTACATTTATCAGATAAAACTGCCACACACACACACACACACACACACACACACACACACACAATTTCACAACAATGCCTCTCAGTTCTATGTGTAATGGCAATCAATGGGGTGTGAACAGGTTAAGGTACAGCATGTCTGTCAAAACATGTCCATCTGCACTTTTCGTGCTGTTATGTGTTGATGCATGAAGAGATCTTTCAGACGTGATGAGTGTTTCAATTATAAATGACCCACTGATGGGCTCACGATCAAACACAGGAGCACAGACGGTCTGTTACTCACGTCATGGCCTGGTATATGGCTTCCACCCCGTAACGCATGGCGAACTCGTCCACAATTTCCTGAGAGACATCGTCGAAGTAGACCTTCCAGGCCTCCTCACCCTTGACCTCGGGAATCTTCACCACCCCACCGTTCTTCACCTCCGTCAGGTAGTGGAACAGGTTCTGCCAGGACGTCATGTCACAAACGCTGACTTTGAGAACACAGCACCTTACTTCCCGTTAAGGCTAACAAGGCAAGGATTCTGCTCAGCCTATTCACACGGAGGCTCATTAAAAACACTGATCTGCTCTGGTAGAGCCCCCCTGTACTTACCCTGAGCACACCCATACAGAACAGTGTAGAAGAGGACACATCCTCCATCTCCAAGTTCTGTTTCTTGCTCACATCACCTCAAAGCCTCCCCACACTTTTCTACGTGGGATTTTGAGTAAAGTCCTTCAAAGGGAAACCATCTGAAGAAGTGTTATGCTTTATAACTACAATTACCCTGTGCATCCATCTATACTACATATCCATGTAGGCAAGCCTTTAGCCAATTAAGGCAAGACACTGTGAAAATTTGGTGAACTTGAGTACCTTCATCTTAAGGTCACCTGCATTCATTCAGAATAATAACTAACATAATTACGTCACTTATATCATAAATAGAAATATCTCCAGGACCCGGGTTGCTTCTACTGCTACTGTTCACATTCAATTAATTCAGCTTTTTTCTCCATGAGTACCTTGATACTGTTGCTGTGTGGTTTAGCAGACTGAAAAGGTGATGTGTGCTGTACCTCGTGCAGGCAGGTGTATTGGCCATGGGGCGGAGCCACCTTCTCCTCTCCTTTCATCTCCACACTGATCTTCAGCCTTATGGCTCCGGACACTGCAGACTTATCAGTTCGCTTCTCTGCAGGGGCGGAAATCAGGAGTGAAATTTTTAGGAACTAATCTTTGTCATTTATATGTTACATTTATATGTAATAGTACTGTTAATTTATATGTAATAGTACTGTGTCCTCAAACAGACGCTGCTCTCAGCTGAGAACTGTCTCATTGTGGAACTGTACACATCCTGTCCCCGTACTGTCGCTATACTTGCTGTATGCACTTTTGTAAGTCGCTTTGGATAAAAGCGTCTGCTAAATAAATAAATGTAAATGTAAATGTACTTACCATTCATATAGTAAAATAAGAGAGGGGAAAGGGAAGTAAAGGCGATAAAACTAACATAAAATAAAAAGTTAATGCTAATAAAAAGTTAATAATAAGTTAATAAAAGATGTAAACTTCAGCAGCAATATAAATTCCAGCAACATTGCTGGCAGTGCTCAATGATAAAATCTGAAACTGTAATAATTTGGCTTACACCGGCAAAACGTGAGATCCATCAAGGTACAGGTCTTATTCTTTAAAGATTCTTTACTCTTCAGAGATTTTTTTATTCTTCAGAGATTCTTTATTCTTCAGAGATTCTTTATTCTTTAGAGATTCTTTATTCTTTAGAGATACCCCCGAGGCCTTCAGGTTGAAATGACTCAGATGTACAGAGTCTGTACCATAGGAGGTGGATTTTTTTTTCACCTTACCCCTCCCCTTCCTAATAAATCTGATCATGACTCACAAAATGGTCTGGAGAAACACAGGTTATTACTCTTTGCAGAAACATCCAACAATTTCATGACATCCTACCTTTATTCAATTGTCAGCGGTCTGGAGTCAGAGTAAAAGGTTTGCTGTGTAATATGCGCCTTCAGACACATTTTTTCTGGGGAAGTCTCTCCCAGCTGCCAGTTTTGGCAGGATGGAGTGTGGCAGTTATGGTTTCATACGGGTGTAATTTTGACAACGTAATTCATTTCAATTGCTGTTGCAGACTCACTGCTCTTTGACCTAAAGCACAATTGCATTTCTTTTCCTTCAGCGATTCATAATGACAAGAACACAGATGGGTGAAGGCGAAATTTTTAAACATTTTCCTCCTCAGACCACAGCAGAGTGACAGTCACAAAAAAAAAAAAACATATTTATAACGACCAAGAGGAAGCAGCAAATGAGTGTAAAATTAAATCAAGCAAGGCCACTTCATAGAGGCGTACAAAGGAGGTGGGAGGTTTAATACTCATAAAATTTAAATGCCTGTTGTCACTATTTTGAACACATCTAGAATGTTTTGAATGTCAGCTTGTGTCCCCATTTCCAGCACTCAATTTACAAATTATTCCAAATCATGACACAAACTCATGACACACGGTTTTCCAAAATACAACATGCCCTCAAACGCTAATGCCGCAGTCACACTAAGAACAATACCTCCAGCAATAACAACAATGACAAATATATGCAAAATGTACTTTGGAAAAAAACAGCTGAAATAATTGGAGCTTGTCATAACAAAAACAGTTGCTTTAAAAATGACTTTGAACCTGATACTGACAGCTGTCGTAGGATTCACTTATGAGATTGACTTTTTTAATACAATGTTCTAATGATACACCAAAACTAAAAATCATTACTAATAGAAAAAAAATCAGATGTTGTGATGAAAACAGAGAAGAACCGAATTACTCATTTCAAGCTACCATCTACATTCTTTGTGTGGTTAGGCCTCACCCTGTCTCTGTGACAGGGAAGATAGCCGGACAGTGCTGTCCCTTATGCTGCAAACATCACAGGTAAGAGTGAGAGAACCACTCTCTCCCTTGTGCTCCACTAGGGCCAGTCGTGTGGCATAGTGGTAAGGAGCATGGCTCATTACCACGGCTCAGAAGTTGTTGGTTTGATGCTACACTGGGACACTGATGGTGTACCGTTGGGCAAGGTGCTCAATTTACAATCACCTCAGTATATGCCCAGCTGTATAAATGGATAAAATCGTAAACTGTACGAGTTGCTCTGGATAAGTGACAATAATCCAGTGTAATGTAACCAGAACGTACCCAGGTTGTACCACACGTCCATCTCGCCGCTGAGTGTCCTCACTTCGATGATCGTTTGCCCGAGGAAGTCGTCCGACTCCTTTTTGAAGTGCTGCTTCACCCGCGACTTGATGTCATCGTCCTCGTCCCACACTCTCACCTTAATCCGGTCAGTGGCGTTGTGGCACTCGCTAGAACAACAAGAAACACACACGGAGGAGTTAAGTTCTGTGGCACGCTCCACCCGCAGAGAGGCAGGAAAAAACCCAAACACATGATACTGAAAACACAGTGTCATTTCAAAAACTCAGCTTTTCAAAAACACAAGGCCATCCGATGCCAAGCTCACTGTGACAGCGCACCATCTTTAAGTGTAAATTTACACTACGCATGTCCCCTACCAATGACAAGGGCCTGAGCTTTGAAATCAAGGGCATGGGATAAAGAGGTACAAATGTGTGAGAGAAGGAAAGAGAGAAAAAAGGGGGGAGAGAGAGTGAGAGTGAGTGAGACAGAGAGTGAGAGCGAGTGAAAGAGAGAGTGAGAGCGAGTGAGAGAGAGAAAGAGAGAGAGGGAGAGAGAGAGCAGCCCATATGCATCGATCACTAACTTCACTACTAACTTCTGAACTGATGCATTAAATCAGGGTAGAGATACAACAGACATAATGTGCACCAAAACATGGTCAATGTAGAATTAAGCCTTGATGGATATTCGTCTTCTAAGATAACTATGGGGACAAAAAGTACAAACACTTTTTCTCCATTCTTCTTTCCACAAAGAATAGATTTTTATATCATGCATAGAAAGGGTTTCCCTGAGGGCGAATTCCAGCACAACTTCCTTTAAAAACAACATATGTGCTAATTATTCTCTCCTTATTGCTTTTCAAGTCTAATCCACTGAACATATCACAAAATGACACTCTATGCCCACTGCAATAAATCTGAGAACTTAAAATCTCCAAAAACCTCAAGGGAGGCCATTTCAATGACTCAGAACGAGCCGAATTCATAAAGGTCCGACAGAATTTCTACCACATGAACTAGGAAGATCCCAAGATGACCCCAAAAAATAATATCAAACGGTCACACCTGCACACAGTAATAACAGAGGCAATACACAGTGCCCATCTGTTTCGCTTGCTGTCCTCTTTGATTCTATGCCATTTGCGTAGGTGCACACCGGCTAAACTCAAAGATACTGACTTCAGAGAAGTCCAGGGAGGCGGCAGAGGGCATTCAAGGTTTTTATGTACAGGAGTTTGTGAAGAGCGCTCAGTATAAAAGCTTGGAAGAACGAGCACATCCACCATGCTGTGCGATTTAAAAGTACAGTTACAGCAATGCACCAGACACTGGGGAAGAAACCCATGTATCCTGGAGAAAAGAGCATGTCAAAATCTTGTCTTTCCGAGTTCACAGTCAGCTGGGCCGACACCAGAACAGGGCCGACTAAATTCCCTCGGTGCCCCTGGAGCTTTCCCCCCACAGTTGTGTCTTGCAGAACCTCCAAGGCCCCCGGGGAGCTGGGGGGGGGGGGCGTGACACCCACACTGTACCCCCAGAGGACCCTGGCAGGCAGGTAGGAGGGGGCGAGAGGTTGCTGGCAGGCGCAGGGGGTGAGAGTCAGGCCCACGGGGGTCTGTCATTCACACGGAGAGCCAGTCCTAGTGCTTTCTGGCATGGCTGCCTGCTGCTGGTGACTTCAGGGCTCCTCTCCAGAAATAACTGAGAGCCACACTCTTTTAATCCCAGACGAGGGGGGCTGTGGGTAGTACTCGGAGGATGAAAATCAGATGCATGTAACCTCAGCCATGGGTCTGAGGTAAGCTCATGAGATGCATCCTCTCTTTAGGACAAAAACAGAGCTCATTACTCTTTAAATGCACTTGCAGAATTATTTTGGGACACTGCTGTGAACTATTGGAGGTTGACACGAATCGCTTTACTCTTCGTCTTTTCAAATCGTCTTTTAGAAGAGACCATATAGACCACAAAGAAGGGAGATACATTTGATTTCAAAAATTTGAATTGGAAAAAAACATAATTGCAATTTAGAAACTTATCCTTTAACATTTTTGAAGTATTACTTAATAATCTTGGTGAATAAAAAGGCAGCTCTAATTATTACGACCAAGGTTTAATCTGTAACATTCAAAACGTCTTACAGATGAGGATAAACTGGGGAATATTAAGTATTCATTTTGAAAACGTCGTTATGAATTTGAAATTAAGGGACAAAGTGCTCTTATCTGTTCTGCAAAGCCCTTTTAAAAAGTGAAACCCAAATTAAATATTGCACAGGACAAATCTATCTGCCTTCCAGTCCCACTAACAAAGTAGGATCCCTCAATTCTTTGATTTCTCCTCTCACAGGCGACCAAACAGATGGTGCTTTCAAAACACATTGTCAAGACGTCGGGATTTCAAAAACAGGAAATGAACTGTTGAAAATTCTTTGTGAATGCGGGCTCAGTTTCCCACCGCCACTTGGCTAAATGAATACAAATGACACAGTGAAGTATGTGTATCTGCACGAAATACAGCTGAAAACTGCCCAAACCCTGCACTTCAGCTACCTGCGCTATCCCCCTGATGATTATGCTGAAAACAGATACAAAAACCGCAACCTCGCACTGGCAAAACAATGTACAATTGGCAAAACTGTGTAACCTGGCCTTACAGCCCAAATGTTGACGAGGGTACGGGAAGCTCAATACGGGATGTTTTGGAGTTGTATCAGGTATCAGCTTTAGGTGTTAAAAAACAACACACACATACACAAGTGAGTTCCAAACTACGATGTCTGATGTGATGTCAGTACTTTCATACAAAAGGACACTGTACTCTGCTACACCACATCAGTATCTGTGGTAGTTTTGATGGGGGCTGCCCCCAGTGAAAACCATATTATCAAGCATGTCTTGTCCACAGCTCAGACCCAGAATGTAGTGCTAGTTTTGCCTGTAATTCCTTTGAGATTCATCACTGTAGTTTAACAAAAGAGATGTGAAGTAAGGGGTACTAGCTGAAGGCTGGCCTTGAGAGAAGAGGAAAGCATTTCTGAAATTCTCATACACAATTGACTTCTTCAGGTCCATTGAAATGTCTGACTTCATTGATCAGTGTTGGGAGGCAGTGTGTTCAGACTCACACTGTCATTGTATGTATCACGAAAGGGAACGACATGACTCAGTGCCTTCCTTTCAAAGTGCAAACACGTTGGAGAATGATACTGACAAAGGTAGCTATCTGGCATGGCTACTGGTAACTAACTAATCAACTTGCTCATCTTCACATTTATGAAATTATGCTTCATTAGTTCTGATAAAGTTTAATCACAATTAACAATTTATCAATGATGAGACTGCTCCTATCATACCCAGCATGACAGCTTAAATTCCTCCAGGATCTTTGGCATATGCTTAATTATAATTTACATTCTTCTCTAATTTTAGAACTATTCAATGCCTGAGTAGCCTAGTGACATCTATCAAACTAGCTGCATGACTACTTTCAAAATCAGGTTTGTAATCCTTGGTTATTGTTTGTTGCTTTTTTTACTTGTCATTTTAAGTAATATATCAGCATGTGTACTGTCTATACACACTGTGGATGGTTTTATGTACGATGCTGGATAATGTCATCTAACATCATCTTTCTTCTTTCAACCATTAGTCTACTGCTCATTTGACCTCACAATCTGGGGGCCAAAATTCTCGACCCACATTCTACAAAATATGGCACGGTTTTGAATGTATCGCATGTCATGGTTGTATTACAGAATACATGAGCACAAAATACAACCTGACAAAATTAACACCAGTACTGTTTGTGAAACCGAGAAATGTCCATGAGGAGCCTTTATGAAGCTGTCTGCATGTCTTCGTTACTCAGGATGTCAGCATTCTGGCTGCTTTTCAGGCTATTTATTTTATGCAGCACTTTGTTATAATGACCTGCACATTAAGGCCCAGGGGGATGAATTATTCAGAAAGAATAAATTAGAAAAAAAATTTGAGATAAATTCAGCTAATGTCGGGGCTGTCGTACACCTGCAACCTCTTCTGTCTTGCCTGATACCAGGCTAATGAAAGCCCAAGATGAGGAGGTAACCTAGTAAGGGAGTGTTCATTTAGGACACACCTGTCCTGTTGCGTTTGCTGTTGGCTTTCTGCTCTGATGGGGGCGACGCAGAGCAAGCGTGTTGGGGCTAGACAGTGATCAATGAGTCACAGTGAAGTCCCTGGGCAGCAGATGGTCTCATGTCTTCCCTATCATCAATATCAAGTCCCCCCGGGGCCCGGGGGGCTGTGTGCTCTCTTAACCTCTGCAGGGTTCCACTGTCACACACAACCAGCGCAAATATATAGTGTTTCAATTTGCTGTGGAACGTGTGCAGAATCCGCAAGACCCCCCCCGGAACAGGGGGATCGCGCCTCAGACAACAACTCAATCACTACTGTAAAAAGGGAATTCAGCTCACAGGAAATAAAGAGGTACAGTGTGGGGGTGGGGGGTTAGAAACATGACCTTCCTCGTTGAAAGGGTTTTTTTTTTTTTTTTAAATTCAGCAGCATCTCAGACCCTTTGTTGGGGAAAACTGCTGGTGTCCACCCCTGAAGCTAACCAGAAGCAGAATGGCAAGGTTTTCACTTCTTCGGTGTGTCCTGTGCTTTTTGTCATGTAGGATGAGAAAAAGAAAAGGCCTTGACAGCAGACAAAAGCTGCTTCAACTGCCGCCTCACTTTCAGTGTTTTGTGTCATTACTCGTACCGAGCACAGTACCTCTGCAACACTGCCAGCTTTGATCTCAAAACTGATATTTGTGCTGGAGAGTCTGCTGGAGGATTGGTAAGTCTTAAACACAGCAGAGGCAGTGAAATATGCGGTAAGGCTTCCTGACCCTGGCCTCTGGTACACAGTGAGTATGCCGGTTTTCAAACCTGTTGAACTCTTACATATTAATGCATTATTGAGCTGTTAGGTGAATATGAATCCAGTTTTGATTGGATCACTAGACATACATGTACACCTGGTCCTTTATGAATGAAATGTGCTGTGTGGTTGTTGTGTTTTTGAAAGATTCAGGCAACTCAACTTCTTTCTGGACTTTCTGTCCAGTAAAAAACAAAAACAGTAATAGTGATTAGTATTAAATTTAATAAAAATGAACAATTCAATGAACTATTTTAGGGACCGGAACAATGATTTTAACAACCAATTAAACTAAATCAAGACAGCTGCCCTGACTTTGTTTAAGGGCCAGATATTAAAACAAAACTTTAATGAATAAATGTTAATTGCCTCTTTTTGCTAGCACAAACACACCTCTAAGGCATCTCCATCTTCAAGGCCTTAAAGCAGCTAACTGTCTGGGAATGTCAAGCACAGCTTGACAGCTCAACCGAACCTCATGAATCAGAGGCAGCTGGAACACATACGCGCACACAGAGAGACTGTGGGCCCTGGGTCAGGAAACAGCGCTGTACTGGTCAACATAAAAGGGGAACTGCCGAGTGTAAGAGGAAAGAGGGACATTTCTGGCATGTGCAAAGAACTGGCCAGCGTAAAGAATTTGGTACGGAGGTATTATCGACAGTCTGAATGCAAACCTCTTCCCTTCTCCCCAGAGCAGGGCTCAGTTTGGAATGAAACTAAACGGTAAACACAGAAGAGAAGGAAGCACACCCAATCAGAATTGCTGGCCAGCTGGACCGGAGAACACTTATACTGTCAGGTTGACGCAAGGAACTCAAGCAGCATACAAATATCACACGGAAAGAAAAAAAAAAAAAAACAACCAACAAAACAATGGGGCCAAGGACAGGCATCAAAGCTATTTGCTCTTACATTAGGCTTTTGGGTAACACTTTTGTAGTGTTGACCTTATACCAGTGCAACAACACTGCCATTACTTGTGTCATTAGCTACACTTACCTGTAAGTAAATCATAACATCCTGTTCCACACCAGTTACTTTGTGGTGGTTATATAACATTAATGTAAACAACAAAACTGTACCACTTCCTTATTATTATAATAATAATGTATTGCAATCCATGCCTTCAGAAAGTAATTACATTTTTATTACACTGTTATAAGGTCAAATTGATGTATAGTGTTACCACCAATTATTATTTGGTGTCAAGGTATTACAAAGCCTAAAGCATCAGTAACAAAAAAGAAACACTAAGCACTCTGTGGGACCTGTCTGGAGGAGATGGAAGCGAGAGCGGAGATCTTTTACATGCTGAGGTCAAACGCTCCTTGGTTTGAAAGGTGAACAGAAGCCGTGCTGTGTTTATGAAATGGAAGGTGTGCTTGGTTTCAGTCTTGGCTATCTCTAAACCTTTGTTTACCTCACAGTTCGATGTATTCGAACTTTTTTAACCCTTTCGCCTGTACTGTCAAACCGGTGTGATTAGAACACTACATTGGAAAAATTCTAGCTAACGTTAGCTTTGAGGAAACAGTGATTTAATTATGCTAACGAAAACATAATGAACCATGTAACGTAACACACATGCTACATAACATAAAATGAGTCACGTGTGAAAGGGTTAACACAGACACATCTTTTCAAACTCTGCCTTTTCATGCATTTTTTTTTTGAGATGTAATGTTATTTTTTGTAATGTAGATCATACAGTGCCATGGCACCATTCCAAACTCATATAGCAAAGCACTATAAACGAATATCTTAACGCTGGCTGTGTGTATGTAGGGTGTTCATACTTAAGCCAATAATGAAGGGCATCTGCAATTCACTGCACAGATTTGTAAAAATGTATGTACTTCAGCATATCAAAAGGACAAAAGAAATACATTCCAATGTCTGTAGGAAAAAATTAAGATGGTGTTTAATATTTTTAAATAAAATTAATAATATATAATCGTGATATTATATTTGGGTTTCATTGTCTTCGGACCACATGAGAATACAGCAGCAGAGAATAATTATCCATGGATAATTTAATTCACACTCTGAAACAATCTCTCCGATGAAGCACGGTTGTTCTGAAGCTATACCCTTCCACACTAAGGATTTATAAAAATCTTCCTGTGCTTCGCTGCCATAGTTTTGACACCTATGCTTTATCACGGTATAGTGCCCCTCAGGGAGACTTAAGATATATAAATAGGGGTGAATTTCATGTTCAGTCACTCTGAGCTTCTTTGATGTGACATTTAAATTATCAAGGCGGGCTCAAGGATACAAAAGGCGGTGCAGTTCACTTCAAGAATATGAAAAGAAATCATCCAATTTCTGCTAAAGGGGAAGTAGCCAGGGAGAATACAGATCATTCCTCATTACCTCCATTTTAGCGGTAGGCCCCTTTCTGAGATAACAGTCATGCAGTGAGGGAACTGAGAAGAAATGGCTCTTCAGCCATGACAGGTGGACCAGAGGAGGGGCACAGGGGGGTAAGCACGGCTTTCCGAAATCTTATATCGCACGGATATTCTTCATAACCAAATGTAGCGTGATGGGAGCGAGTGAAAAGAGGACTCAATCAAATTGCTCATGCAAAGGATGACACCAAAAAAAAAAAAATCACTGTACTTATAACCAGTCACAGATGACAAGTAAAGGAAACTCATTCTGCGATATTGTCTGCTTTGCTGTTTATTACCCCAACATCAGCCTTCCCCGCAGTACTCACAAGAAGAACTTCTCGTCCCAGATAGGGTTCAGGTTCCCGAAGATGGTCTTGGTCCGGCGCTTGGTCTTGCCCACTTGCACGGTGACATAGGGGTCACTGGAGCCGGTCTTGTCCTTAGCTTGCAACCCCTGCGCGCACAGCACTGGATGGGGAGAGCAGCGTGACCATCAGCAAGGAACAATGTTATAAATCCTGGTTAATAAACAAAGGGGTTACTGTAGGCAGAGGAGCCCCTCACTGAAACCAAATATATATCACATCTTGATGAATGAATTACATTACTCCTGCTTGCTGATTTGCCAGAGCCCCCACTGGTGCAATCAGGGTCAGTCAGTGCAAAAATCAGGAAGGGACTGTGCTACCATTACTCATTGTGGCAGTAGTATTTCACAGCACCATAAAAGGAAAAGGACACAAGGCATTAAATATGAATGAGTGGCACACTGAATTATTCAACATACATACTGTATATCCTGTATGTCCTTTTACTGCTGACTGCTGGGGGCTGTCTTTGACTCATGCCGTGGACAGCACGCACCACAAGCTGCATCTGGAATACTATATGCGGAAGGCCTTCAGCCTTATCAGCATTATCAGAGGGAGACGTGAAAACAGTGCAGTCGGTATCCCTGAGAACAAGAGGAATTCTGATCCATCAGTGCAGCTCTGGCCTCCTCAGGACGGTGAGAGTTTAAGAAGCTTCTCGGCGGGAGAAGGGAGCACCTACAGAATCTGTGAACTTTTACCATTTCACTGTAAGTCTCTTACTACTCCTGTCAGACTCCAGCAGAATCAATAAAGCTGTGTACTGTGTATATATAGGAAGCGAATGATGAAGAAACCAATGGAAAAAGACTACATTCAGTAACCTTATCCAAGGCCATTTTGCCCCCCTGCACATTGATGTGGTCTGGATAAAGCGGGGAGTTACAGAGGTGCACAAAATAAGGAGAGGTGCGGGGCGCCTGAGCCTCAACTCAAATCCCTGCTCGGTTGATCTCAGTTACCGTGGAGACTACAGAGAGAGCTACACGGCGGTGATGACAATCGAAAAGGACAGGCACAGCCTTCCCAGGAATGGCAGAGAAGATAACTCACTGAGGTGAACTTTGGCAAGTTTGTGAGAAAGCTGAGAAAGCAAGCCTGCAATAGAGAAGGGTCACGAAGAGTCTTCCCTGGTGGGACAGAGTTGTTACTAAACTGGTTTTGCTTTGTAATCACCAGTGAATAACCAGTAATTCCAATGATTTGGAATCACCAACACCCAATTCAAGAGTCAAGATAGAGAGAGCTTTATTGTCAGCCCATCCATATACAAGTATACTGTAGGGTTGAAATAACGTTTCCCTGGGACTCATGGTGCTACATTCAGACAGTGAAAGACAAAGACAACATAATGTGCAAAACATAAAAATCATTCAAATCCCAAACCCCAGAGGGTGGACTGAGCGGAGAGTGTAGTTGGGAGTCTACCTGTGATGGTGATTTTGGCGGACCACTTCGAGGTGCCCTCAAGCACAGCCTGCTTGGCTGCCTTCAGGTGGGGGCCGAAGTCCTCCTTGGTGATCTGGAACATCTCCTGGATGACCTCGAACACCTCGGGCCGGTTCTTCTCCCGTATCTTCATCCTCTCCTTCATGGCCATGATGATGTTCTGGGTTTTGTCCTCAGCGCCGTGCTTGGAGCTCTTTTCTACGGCCCCTGGAAGAAGCAAAGACACAAATCTTTACGGGAAAAGCGGACGCAATCATGAGGTGGAACCTTTTCCAAGAGGATCGACACAAACAGTCCATTTGAAAACAAAATGCCACACGTTTTTTTGAACTATAACTGGTCCTCCAATCACACTAAACTAACAAGCCTGTCTTTCTGAATTGAGGTTGTGAACCCAGACTGTGAAGAAAATTCATGTTTTAAAAATCTGTTTAACATCAGTCATTGGTTGGCTAACCCCATTTTGAAAGATAAAGTAGGGGTACACAGAATAAAATGCTAGAGGTCAACCAACCAATACACAGATCATCACTAAAACAATGCAATGCAGGATGAAACCTAATGGAGGATATTTAATCATTCTGAAGCATAACCCAAACTGAGAGGCAGGTTCTCACACACACCAAAAAAACAATAATTATCAGTGAAAAGAAACTGGTCAATCAGTGCTTTAGTATGTGAGTGAACACATATCTGAGGTTAAAACATAACCTTTGAAGCACGTGGAATTTCTTGTAATTCCATACACGACATGCTTGTTTTCTATTTTACAATCTCTAAGGATGTACATGAAAGACAATTTCCAACTGATGGAAGCAGCCGATCATTCAAATTTCCCCATTTTAAGGCACACTTCAAAGTGACACCTTCTATGGCTAGGCAATAAAGAGCCTGCCTTCAGCACAAAGAGGATCAGTGACCTGAGATTCACCCTCTGCAAATCTCCAAACGCATCAGACGCATCAGCCGCGATCACGATAATAAAGTCTCGTGGAGCTTCAAAGCAAAACTAATAACTGAATGAAAATAAAACTGAAGGTGTCGGTATTTTGTGTCCTGAATAATAATTATATACGAGGATTGTAAAGCCAGCCAACCCCTGGGCCCCTGGGACTGGTCTGCGATAGAGGATGCGGATCAATACAGTGGCGGTGGATGACACATGACCCACCAGCCTGACTGGACAGCTGTGTGCTGAGAGTCACTCTACAGTATCTCCTTTCCCTGCCTCATATTCGCACAACAGAAATTTGAAACGCCTCATTCTTGATTCTTGAAAATGACTCTAATGTGTTACTGTAGGTGGTGCAGTTCACGGCAAAGCTCTGACAAGGTATTTTATAAGGAGGTGTGTTTGTGTGTGTGTGTGTGTGTATGTAGGTGTGTGTGTGTGTGTATGTAGGTGTGTGTGTGTGTGCATACATGCCTGCCTGTGTGTACAGCCACCAGGCCTTTTGTAAAGCAGGCACACAAACACCTTGCTGACCTACCTTAAAGTGTGACACACACACACACACACACACACACACACACATTAATTTCAGCATGCAGACCTCTTAAAAATAGCAAATGGCCATTGGCTATAAAAGAATGCCTAAGCTGGTAGACCCATCAGCTTGGCGGGGCGGCAGGGGCAGGGAGCGGGGGGGGGGGGGGGGGGGGGGGGGCGGTTGGTGATGCCCACAGGGACACAGAAGAGCCAGGTACCCTGCACTCACTCTGCAGGCAGTCGGCATTGAGGAGGTCCTGGCACTTCTCGTGACACTTGACCCCGCACTCGGTGCAGCGCATGCCCTGTCGGGCGATGCCCCACAGCAGGCCCTCGCACTCGTAGCAGTAGGTGGGCGTGGTCGCCGTCCACACCTCGAAATTGTGCGGGGTGGTGGACGAAATGGGGTAAATTAAGGCCTGCAGGGTTTTCCTCAGGACGTGCAGTTTCTGAAACGACAGTGGGAGGTTAAGTGAGTCTCTGAGGAAGAGACCGTGGCAGACACACTCTGAGAACTCCTAAGTTCAAATTCCACACTACTAATCACTAAAGCCTTCATTTTTTTGGTTTTTTGATTTTTCTTGAGCTGAGACTTTGGCTTCTCTACAACATGTCAGATATGTTCACACAATGAAATCAGAAAAGAATGCAAAACACATAGAGAACACATTTTGGATACGATATTACAGCCTGCTGTATATGGTGATATTTTTAGGTACAGAAAAATAACTGAGTGTGATTAGAGAAGAGTTACTTGTTCCATTCTTCCAACACAATTTTAAGAATTAAACAATTGATTAAATTAATGAAAACAGATGCTTAAATAAATAAGTAACTGCTTAACATTCACATAGACCTATGTGAATGTTATTAAAATTAAGTTCTTTCATTATGTGGCCCATAGACACCAGCTACTCTACTCTTTACATTGTATTCAGTGGAAACATGATCAAATCTCTCCTGGTACCCCAATTTCAAATTCCTCTCCAAAATCAATTCAGAAATCAAACATTTAATCACATTCCCTCCAGAATGAAGATTTAAGAGCAAAGAATCCATTTTCTATTTGATTAAATATGGTCCTTAATATGGTTCATTTGCTTAAATTGAATGGCTAGTTGTCAATAACCACTCCAATTGTCTGAGCAGTTCTGTCATGTCAGTATGTAGCGATGAAGGTAATGGAAACTATACAGTATCTAGCATCTCTACACAGAATGAGACTCTGCAATAAATTTGGTTTTGCACGACAGTTGTCCTGAGCCTCAGAGGTAAACTCATTACTGAAAGTGCAAGGAAGAGAAAAGAAAAGAACTTACAGTCTATACTGAACGACTAGAAGGCATTTTAAACAACTGCTACCAATCTGATACAGCAGCCAACAGCAGAGTCGTAGCAACAGAACAACACTGGGAGCAATTCACAATAATTCACAACAAGGCCTAATAAACACGCTAGCAATAATGAGCTCTCTTTTATCTTATGCATACGCATATTTCTGTATTAATTCCTCACAACGTTACAGTACCATTACATCCCATTCCTTTGCTTACACATGCATAACCACGCTATCTTGCACTGTTCACCTCAGACAACGTTAAAAACTCCTCTCATTATTTGCCCAGCCCATCAAAAAACGTGCAAATTCATCTGTTCCTCTGGGATGCAATGTGAGCTAATGGATAAGCAGACACGGGGAATATGCAGACGCCATATGCTGTTGGAATAACAATCTGAACCCGAGCTGAGTCAGATGGTCGTGGCAGAAACGAGTGGCACAGTCTGATGAAACAGCCAGCTATCAGACTGATTTAAAAGAAATGACAACACACTTAATCCAAAGGCGTTGAGACAAACCAGATGTCAGCGTGATATCCACTGACTTCACAGCTTGGTGACAGGCCATGGTAAAAAAAAAAAAAAAAAAGGGAAAAAAAATGCTCTCTAGCAAATTGAAGAGAGCTGATCCCTTTACTATTTGCTGTAAGAAGTGTTGGTCATACAATATGCAAAGCCCAACCCCACCCCCACCCACCCATCCTCACCAAAGCCTTCTGCACATTCTGGAACCCTCTACTCTCACCCCAACAACCAAAACCTCTAATCCTTAAAAATGGATTTAGGAATGGTTCAGATTGGTCAGCTGCCAAATATTTGGAAATGAGATAGATTCACCCACTAGCTGCCACCAACAAAATATTTGCTAGGCTTTTTTTTTTTTTTTTTTTTTACTAGCCACAATTCAACATCTACTGAGTTTATTAGTCTTGAGTGACATAACTATATAGTATGGCTGTCTGACTCTACAGCTACTATGTAATAAAAATCCAGCTAAAATTTTTTATTGCCTAAAAAACTAACAAATTAAGTAGGCTCACAAATAAAGAGACAGCAAGAGTATGTTAGTAAAGAGATTCAAAAAGAGTGTTGTGGCATTGAAACTGTTGGTGATTCATATATTCAATATTCAATTCAATTCAATATTAACATGATGGATTTCCAGGAAAAATTGAGGGGCGAGTGTGACAGCTGTGGCTTGTATTTGGAGATTAAAAAAAGAAGGTCAAGAAGGGGTAAGCATTTCACAGAAGTAAGGGCATGAATTTTATGCGATGTTAATCTTCCAAAGGATCTGCAATCTGAGTTTGTGGTTCAACCATTGTGCTTTCTCTTAAGTTCTTATATTTTTCCTGCTGGGGAGTACACCTTTCTGGCAATGGTGCAAAAACCTGAAAATTAGATCATGTTTTAGACAAATGGATTAAGGAATGACAGGTCTGCAGGGTCACAGCAGTGGTGAGAGAGATAGATACAAGGTGAGAACCTTGTATCTATCTCTCTCACCCTAACCCTAACCCTAACCCTAACCCTCTCAAGGTGAGAACCAAGATACAAGACAATTCAGGTATGTTGCTTTTCCAAAATTGTTGGTGGGAAGGTGAGAGGCAAAGGACATGGCAATAATTACCAGGTTTGAGGAGTAGCTCAATGAGTCTTTAAACTCCATGTTAAGAAGTAGCCTTGCCTACAATTTTGTACTGAACTGGCTGAGTTGTGAAAATACAAACTGACACTAAAACTACACTTTTGCTGTTTATAAGAAGATAATGTTTCAGCCACTTTGCAGGTCTGCTTACTTTTAGTAATCACAATATTGTGGTTACCTGGGCAGTGATGCAGTGACCTGGAGCACGGGAGAGGTCTGGTAGATTTGACAGCAGAAGTTCAAGTTGTTCATTTATTTTACACTTTAATGCAATTATGTCAGACACCACATAAACTGAAGTCATGAATTGCTGACACATGTTGTATCGATCTCTGGCTGCTGCCAAAATTCATGAGAGCTGCGTGACAGACAACTACATCTTTTGGTCTGCTGGCATCTGCATGTTCAGGCGGGCTGGAGTTCACATCACACCGAAGCGAAACTACACCGCAAAGCCAATGCATTTTAAGTTGTCCTGAATGCAGCATTCTAGCAATTATCCGGATGAAGTGCAGCGAACCCTCTCAGGGCCAGCGAGATTTCCCTTTTCACTTTTGCGGGTTTGACTCTTTTTATTGATGCATGCTACCTTCCCTCTCTCCAGTCAATCAGAACTGAATGAATACTTGATCTCAGACTCCCTATTTCAACAGGCCAGGAATTTTTACAATCTCAGTTTAAGCCCCTGAGGCACATTCAGGTTGGCTGTGTTGCAGGCACTCGGCCATCTATTTGTCTTACCGGGATGCTACCAGTTTGTAAAATTTTACGCTGAAACTGACACTGTTCTATTCAGACCCCAACACACACAGAGCTAGTTCAATTCAGACAGACGCAAACATTGCAGAATTCAAGTCTGGTGTTTTCACGAGAGTTGGATTGCTGTGGATTTGTTTGTGGAGGCACAAAAAAAATTTCAAAATGTCTTGTTTAATTGCCTACTAAACAGTTATAAGCAGCTTTAAGTGCTAATAAGGTGTATTTATAACTTTGATGACAATATTGCCTCTTTCCTGTGCATTCCTATTAGTAAAAGTGCAGAACAACGTACCTATTTAGAGCAGAGCACACAGGTTGAGATATCATTTCCAATGAGGTGTTTTAAAAGTGTCAGCAGACAAACCTGTTTAAAGCATTTCCTTTAATAAGGACTGAAGGTGTAAACCACATCAGTGACAACAGAAGCAAGCTCTCCTCTTTGTATGCATTAGAGGACACTGTGTATGTATATGTATTATACATGTTATGCAGAGTTAATATCCCGCCAGAAGGGGCCGATACACTCTTGATGGATCACTTCACATGCCAGAACAGGTGACCCTTTTCTGCGGGAACCCGTTCATCACGCATGTCTGGCTGCCGCCGAGAGACCTGTCTTCTAAAACTACATTACGGAGTGAATTCCGTGACATTGTGCACCAGTTTATTTACGCACATGCTAAAAGCGTATTGAGATGAATTAATGTGTAGCTGCTTTGGGAGGTCAGCTAAAAAGTCCAGACACTTTCTCCGGTCATTGATTAATACATTCAACGCCCTCTAATGCTTTGGCTCCAATTCAACCGAAAGGATTTTCCATAATTAACAGAGAAACGCTGTGAGACTCAAGGACAGACCAGTCTTTAGACAACATTCTGAGAGCATTACAATATGGCTGCATACAACACGTGGACCACAATACATTCTAAAGAGGGGGGGAAAAAAGGTTGCTCAAACCTATGCAGGCCTATTGATCTCTGAACCACGTTCTTTGATTGAATGCTTCTGGTATATGAACAAATACACACGAGTGTGAATGCTTCTGGTATATGAACAAATACACACGAGTGTGAATGCTTCTGGTATATGAACAAATACACACGAGTGTGAATGCTTCTGGTATATGAACAAATACACACGAGTGTGAATGCTTCTGGTATATGAACAAATACACATGAGTGTTCCTATGGCTCTTCTTTAACCACATCGATCAATATTAGACTGCTTTATTGTATTGCCAATTGTTCCCCTGTCACTCTATGGCCAAGCATTACGCACCAGCCGCCCGACGCAGCGCTGACTCCTTCAGTCCAGTTCCACTGCGCCAGATTTAAAATCAGCGCGTGTGAATTTGTCTTCGTCCTCCCGTAATGGTCGGTTGTTTGCATGCGTGCATGGCATATTGCATTAGTCCCGCTTGGCTGCGTCCTCTTAGCTGCAGACTCTTTGGATTAAGCGTGATTTATATCAAGACGTGCCCCTGAAGTGTGGAAACACTTACCAAGTCTTCATTGTTTAAGGTAGATCTGGTCACGAGGGCAAAGGATATGCCTGCCTTTCGAGCAGCCAGCGTCTACAGGAAACAGAGTTGAAGTCATTATCATTCACACCATTTTTCTCAGGTTAAAACTTAGATTACAAAGTGGCAAGTGCACCTTGTGTCACATGTGGAGCTGTCATTTTTCTGCGGTGTTGGATGATGCACAGAGTTACTTATTTGTTTTAATCTGCAGTTTGCAGTACATTGTGTCTATTACTTTGTGATTTGAAAGACACATGCTCGTTTCTGGGAGAACATCAGTAAGGAATTTAGCTTCTATTTACAACATTATCTTATCTGCAGAATCAGATCTGGGAGATATTGTTTGCAATTTTCCCCCAGTTACCATACCAAATTTGCATGCAGACAGATGCCAGGTACCTTTCTGAGATAACATTGTGCAATGCAACAACAGCATAGAATAACACAATATTTCACAAAGGAATACAGCGTTCTTGGTCCATGCAGATAAAATGTTTTGTATTTACAAGCGGAAAACTGCTTTCCTGTACATAAATGACCAACCAACTTTTTTTACTCTGAATTTTGATTCAGTAAATCTTTAAAAATAGGCAACTAAATTAGTTCCTGGCATGAAATATAATAATATAAAGCTACTCAAGAAAGACTCAAGTTACTTAACCTATTTAGACTAAGCGAGAGGAGGCTTAGGGGTGATTTAATTGAGGTATTTAAATTTATAAAAGGAATCAATAAGGTTAACTATAATAGATTCTTTAGGGTGAGTTCAGTCTGTAAAACAAGAGGACATAAATGGAAACTAGTTAAGAGTAGGTTCCGCACTGATATAAGGAAATATTATTTTACACAAAGACTTATCAATACATGGAATAGGTTGCCAGGTCATGTAGTTGAGGCAGAGACCCTTGCTGTGTTCAAGTCTAGACTTGATGCAGTTTTGGATACTCTTTAATTAAGAAATGGCGAGCTTAGTTGGGCCGAATGGCCTGTTCTCATCATCATATGTTCTTATGTTCTTTAAAAACATAAAATAATCACACTTTATATACAATAGACACTTACTATGTAACTACAAACAATTACTCTGTAACTCTGTAACTGTTCATAATTGTGTAGTCAGATGAAGGGTTGCAGTTGGGATTAGGGAAAGAACTGTCGAAGTTAATGCTAGCAGAAGGTTTGAGGAGAGCTTTCGTGATACAACATTTAACTACATGACTCATAAGCTCATGTTCAACATCACTGTGTGCCTTTGTGAAAGTGCACAGGGATTGCATGGTAGTTATTATGCAATTATGCATAGTTATACAGGAGTTATACAGGATCTTACTATCAACTGTTTGCAGTTAGGCAAGAATTACATGGTCCATACCATTCAATTACAGTGTAATTACATACAGTGGGCACACAGCCCAGAAAAATGAGATTTGCTGCTCATTTAAAGCAAGTTTTATGGCTTTAAATAACTTGGTTTCTTTGAGGAGGAAGCTTAATTAAAAGATAAATCAAACAACGCTAATTAAGATAAAAAAAAAAAATGCAGTTTACTGCACGTCCCAATCTAAACCGCGAAATTCCCCAAGAAGAGGAATTTGAGTGCGCTGTGCGTTAATCTGGAGAGAGTGCTAATCTATGCATAAACAAAGCAGGCGTGGGGTTGCATGACCTCAATTAAGAAATGGCACTTACCAAAGCCTGAGATGTCCAGAAGTGGGATTGGGAAAAAAAAGATAAACAGACAGTGTTAATTAGGAAGGGGACTGAGCACTGATCATTATCCATAGTTACCAAGCGTTGAGCGCAGACAGAGCCTCCATTCTATCCAGTGCAAGGGGGTGTTACAGGTGCCATGCAGGAAATATGGGTAGGCTACACCAGAGGAAGGCCCAGTGAAACCTCTGGAGTTAGTTTTGTTTCTAATTCTGGAAAACAATCATGAGGGTAATTATCAATGCATGCATTATTAACAAAGAGGAAAAAAAAAAGAGACCATGCTTTGCAGTATTGCTTTTCTCCCCCTGCTATGTGAAGAATTTTTGTTGCCCACACTCATTTAACAGAATGGTGGGGCCGGCACCTCCGTGCTGACTCACTACTACTACAGATGCTACTGAAGATGAAATCCTGAGCTCAGTCAAGCTGGTTAGAGAAAGTAGGGTGTTGCACATTGAGCACTGGAGGAGGTAACATGGCGCAAGCCAGGACAGGCATTGGCAGCTGACAATACTGGATTCGTCTTTACCATTCTCCTTTAATCTTACAGCAATGCTATGGTAAAGATCCACGGTAAGCTTCAGAGCGAGGGTGGGGGGTAGGGTGGTGGTAGGGGGGGGAATTGAGAGTGAACTCTACATGAACTGAGGAGTTGATGTAAGACGGCTGAGCATGCTCTCTGTGCTTTAACTGCTGCAGTCGCTGCGGGCATTACAGGCACAGGCTGAAGTCAAGTGTCACACGGGGTCAAAGTCCAAGGCGAATAAACAATAAAGAAAAAAAAAAAAAAACCCACAAACACCGCTTCGGGTTTAAGTGTTTGGGCCTAATAAAGGACCGGAATCTGTTTTTACAAACCCTCCCCCATCTCCAAGCCCGGTCCCCCTCTCCATTTCCGAAGCGTTTCCACACTTCTGCAGCTGAAGCAATCACACAGCTGTAAACCAATGACATAAGGGCGAAGGGGACGACAGCTGATTCATACCCTTGAGATTACTCTGACTTCATCTGGGGGTGTAAAAGGCTTTCTTTGCGCATCATTGTACATGATCTAAAAGCCCCGGCACAAGTCCATCCAAGTTCAATGAAGTCCTCAGATATATATTTTTGGGTTGAGTTGTCAAATTTTCATATGTTGCTGACAATTAAATCCCACTGAGTCAATATATATATTTATTACTGGACATCAGCACGACACAAATCTGACAACCCACTGAAAAATATCACCCATAGTCATTATGGGCACATGTAAGAATGGCAAATATGTCCACAAAACCCAGCCCACACTTACCGTGACAGCGTTGTTTTTTTAATTTAATGAGAAATATGGACAAATATAGCATCAACTTTTGCACTTCATGATTATGTAAGCACTTATCTAGTATCAAAAGCATATAATCAGGCTATGTAATAATTACATCTTTCATGTTGTTGCCGCATCACCTAACAAAATAAATAATGTTAGTGAAGCTAATTTAAAACTTACTGTTTAATGAGCTGAGCACATTGTGTATGTTACAGGAAATGTATTATTACAGTGCACTCTTTGATCTTATCCACAATTAGACACAGCTGAAAATTAACACTAAAAGACTTCAGACTTCAACACAAAAATCACATAGTGATAAAATAGTCTAGGCTAGTAGTTAACTCAGTGAGAGCTAAGAGAAGGCTTAACAGAAAATTATGAAAAAAAAAACAGACACAAGACAGAATAATACACATTAAAGAGCAACAAATACACTTTGTACACTAAGAGATGCCCTACTTCTAAGGATTACAGTTAATCTATTTTCAGCAAGGTAATTGTATATACTGAGCATCAAAGGAAACCTATCACTATATTTGTGCACATTATTAGAAAAGCAATTGAACGGTTTAATTTAAATTTGATTAATTCATCATTGACGACTGACTGAGATCCACTTTAGTTGGATAAACACTACATCAGCTCATTAAGGGGTGACTGGGCACAGGTAATGATGTAATTTTACCTGTTCAGTATCAAGCCGAAAATACAGTACCGCTAACACAGAAAGGGGGTGGTATATCCCTCTTTTCTTTCCAAGAGAAAAATATGAAGAATCGGATGTGTACAATGTTGGAGGCTGGATTAATTCAGCACACTGTTGAAAAAGGTCTGGGGGGTTTTCACAGGTATAAACCACTATCCTCACGAGACGTTGCAATCAAACAGCCAGTCAGTGATAAGCCACGATCCAGGAGACCGCGAATGGCAAAACCCGGCTGTAGGGGATATCATCTCTTCATCGCTCTTCCTTCATCATCATCTCTGCATTACCAGGCTGCATCGCTGCCCCCTGCCAGCATATCAGAAGTGGGGAAGCAGCTGCATGATCACCACTCACAGCGATGCCTACACTTGGGCCTTCTCATCAGCACTCTTCAGCTGCCAGCTGTTCCTCTCTACAATACATCACAGCACCTGCTACAACAGAGGCAGTGTAGCACAGCGAGGAGCAGGGCTCTTAACCGAAAGGTTGTTGGTTTGACTCCCCGTTGGGATACTGCTGCTGTACCCTTGGGCAAGGTGCTTAACTCAGAAGTGCCTCAGTAAATATCCAGCTGTATAAATGGATAACGTGAAAGTTGTAACCGATGTAAGTCGCTCTGGATAAGAGCAGCTCCTAATGGACAGTGAAGTAATGTATCGCACAGATATTTACTGACTTTCCTGATTGAAAAACTTGTGATGCAGGTATAAGAGACTGGTTTCCTTGGATGCTTAGCATCATGCCAAGTACCATGATGCACTAATACGCATACTATGGATGCTAATGGCTACGCTGACAGTGATCGAGTGTGAAATACAGCGTTCGAGGCTGAAATTCACATGCGAATACGGGGAGCTGTTTCGGGGCACGAGGTAAGCTTGCTTGTCCTGCATAATGTAGTGGGAGTCAGAACAGTCCAACACAAATCAAAAGTAACCTTGTTGAGGCAGATTACTCACTAGGTCTCGGACAATAGGCATGGTCCTCTTGCGTCGTAAATCCGGCATGCTGTCAATACCATAAAGTATGCTGCCAGGTCTGGGGGAGGGAGGGAGACAGATTTAGTGGATATTAATATCATAATAATGCTGCGCAGTGTGCAAAATTATGAGACCGAAAAAGGGTGATGTGATTTACGGCGGTGGTGAAACGGCGCGGGTCGTATGTCATTCGCCTTTTCTCCCGGTTGCGACTCGCCGGGCTCCACGCTGAGCGTGACTAACACATTAACCCTCCCACCCTGCTGCCATCCCTGATCCCACCCCCCCGCCCCGAGCTGGTGGCACCCTGCACAGGGCGGCAAAAGCAGGGAACCTGTGGAGCAACAGGAGCGAAGGCGGGGAGGGTGGTTTTAAATAGAACTCCCCAGGAGTGACTCTCTCCAGGCCCAGTCTGCTCCAACTGCCTCTGCCAATCAGAACACATGTAGAGGGAGTACACAGCGTAGGCGTGCAGCCAGGACCCACTGTATCTGACTCGGGCGATACGGACACAACACCTGCACGGCACGCACTGCGTTCGGGAAGAGGGGACCTGGATGCAACACCTGCGTCCTTTCTCCGTTCTCCTCTGGAAAAGTGATCCCCCCCATACCTCCTCCCACAGCCCTCCATGCTAACTAAAGATAATCGATCTGGATGTGACACCTGCGCTCCCTGTGCTCTGGAAAGGGCCCCATCTGATCTGCATCCACTCGCATTTAGCCCCGGCAATGCCACAGCTGAGCCTTCCGAAAAAAAGGGGGTGGGGGGCTGGGGGGGGTCAGACAATCAACAAATCCCAACAAGCACTATATCCCCAGGGTAGGAAATACGTGGTGACTAAGGCGTACTTAATGACTAATATCAGTAATGTGAACTGCTAATGTGTACTCAAATCAAACGTGAATGTTTACTGAAAAACAACAGCAAACAAATTCTTCTTTCTCAATGGCTCTTCCATGTGAAGTCATTGTATGCTGTGTGCTTCCTAACCAAGCAGCAGCTTTTCTCTCAAGCTGAAGCCAATCTAATGATCCAGACTGAGACACGTTATTGACTAGAGCCCAGCCAATGCCAGAGAATCACTGACCTATGTGCAGCTGCATAACCTGAAATTTGATTTCTCTCTACCTCTGAAAATAAGTAAAAAGAATACCTCAGTTCACTTTTAATATTTAATTAATACAAATTACTTGTTGCAAAGGTATTACAGAGGAGAAGGGACAAACAGCTGTGTTCAGAATAATAATGTTCTGTTCAGACTGATGTGGTTTAGAGTACGAAACCCGAAGGCACTTGTACATCTCATGAAAGCACTTCATTCGTTGCAAACACACAAACCAGGCAACTTAATAACCCCAATCAAGCACTGTTCTCCCTCACTTCAGAAGCCACATCCATCTTTATCCACACAATCATACAACATACACACTGCAATGCAACGGTGATATTAAAAATACATCAATACCTGTCAGGGTCGAGATGCCCGTTATCTCTATTTACTTTGATCTGAGTTTCAGCTGAGTCCCAGACCCTATCCGCAAGGTCAGTTTGGAGTGCCTCCTGCCAAATAATACACCCCGGGGGCACGCCGGGATCTCCCACTGTTTGCAGGTCTTTCGGCACCTCCCCGGCACCTTGCAGTGACAGTGAGAGCTCCCGGCCCTGCGACGGGTCCCGCAGGTCACGGCAGGCACCATTCTGTTCTCCTCCCCTGCTCATGGCTGGTCGTCTCACAAAACCCACCCCCTGTCCTCCGTCTTGCTCACAGAACACAGCGGGAGGAAATAAGCTGCGCTACCTCAGCTAAAACAAACCAACATGCCGGTCTCGCTACCCTCCCCGCGAAGTGTAAGCTATCCTGGATAATCTCATTAATCAAACACCTTCGGCAAACTGAGTTGCATTCGAAATGCATAGCGTTTATGGTGCCCTGCTGCACAGTACCGTAATATCTGTGTTTAAAATGTAAACATTATCCATTATTACGGTGAAATAATCATTAACTTGCTGCCACAGTGTAAGGCAGTAAATGTCCAACGCTGTGAATACTGCTGTGTGACAGGGCGATTCTCTGTTTAATCTGAGAGCTTTTCATGATATGATATTGCCTTGAACGGAATGGAAAATGATTATTGAGCAAAAATGGACGGCCCGTGGAAAAAAGTAGGAAATTTCATTTTATCATATAACCCGTAGTTGCTTGGTCATTTTGGCATACTCATTTAAAAATGTCCTCTGGGGATCTGTAGTACTTTCAGGGAATCTCTTTCTTTAAGAGACACCTGGCTGAGACAGCAGCACAAAGGCATACAAATTCCAGCAAGTACAACCCATCAGGGAGCAATACAACAGGGCATCCACAGTATATACAACATTAAAGAAATCCTCACTGAGAAGTTAAAAACATTTATAGACTGACAGTGTGCATTCCTTCATGAGGACTGGAAGGAAATCCACTCAGAATCCATTCCACTTACCCTGCTCCCTGAAGTCCGAGAAGTTTTGAGGGGTCCAGGACATTGCCACCTACAAGTCGTGCCTTCAAAGGGGAGATATCGAGGATGTTACCACAGCAACCATACATGCACCTGTAACATCACTTCAGCACAATCGGTACACATCACACACAGTACACTTACAGGAAACCATTGCTGAAAGTGATACCAAATATCTGACAATCAATTTAGGGCAAAAGAGGTAAAAGAAAAAGGCTAGAAATTTCCAGTACATTGCATTTGGTATACAGGAAAATATACCCCAAAGGAATTGTTAGGAATAATTTTGCATTCATGTAATTCTGAAAGTCAGGATTTACTATTCAGATTGGAGGCTGATGTCCACACCATCTCACATTACTTCAAGCAATATTTCATGGTTCACCTGACTATGAATCTACCCTTTTGACTGGCCCGCACACACAACAGCTTGTAAAATGCAAGCAGTATGCATGGGTGTGTCATCATTTCTGAGAACTATCCCGTTTACAAATGCATCTTGTTTTTCAAAAAAAAATAAATAAACACAAAGATGATTTTTTTTAGGGAAATGTCTGTGAAATAACACGGCAAGGCACATGCAGTACTTTGTAACGACAGTATGACACAATCACAAACAACCACACAACCGGGTATGGAAGCAGAACAAATGAGAGGCCTGAATAAAAGCAAGGATGTGTTTGAAACCTGCGTGTCCAAAGCACTGCTATCTGCAAGAGAAGCAGGAAGAGGAGGGGACAATGTTAGAGAACAGCTTTCAGTGATACTTTGTGATACATTACCATAAAAACCACCCTTTTCTGAGCATGAAGCAAGACTCTGAAGTCTAGTTTTTGAACAACAAACACATGTTAGACATCAGAAACACCCCTGATCGTGTGAAAGGATCCAAATCTTTTATTATAATCTACACAGAAATACAGCTACTGATAGTCACATGCATAAAAGAATGACCAACTGACACCATGTAATTAATACCTGACAGAAAAAGACAAAAACGTTGTTTGTTTTTTATTATTATTAGTATTTTTTTTTTCTGTCTAGCAACCACTGTTTTTGTTCTTCTTTTAGGTTATCATCAAGGACAACTGTTCAGCTTTGACAACTGTTCTTAAACAAAAAAAAAAAACAAGCTATTTAGTCACACATGCTTTAGAAAGTTCTACTGTTCCTGTTTGTTGCCAGGGCAACACAACATTGACTAAAGTTTTGCTGAAAATTGATAAAACCGTTCATGCGCTTTTTTTGTCTGATAATGCTCCAGATGCACATTTATTCAATACAAAGGTCGAAGTTCTTCTGATGTCTGCATTCAAAGCACTACAGAATTATGTAAAGGACAACATACTGGACTGTGATACCGAATCATATTCTATCGAAAGATAATCATATTAACCCTAACCAGAACCTTAACATAGTACTGGTCATGGAAACCCCAGAATCTGTCCACAGCACACAGATAAATATGTAATGACATGCTGGACTTTATGATTAAAAAACACCACCTCTATGAAAGACAACAAACACAATCGATCTTAAAGTGAAAGGCGGAAGTAACAATCAGCAAGCAGCCCGCATGACACCAGTAAATCCCTGTGGTCAATATGCAGCCGACAAGGATGGTCAAACATTATTGATCACCGTTTCTGAGAGCATCTCTGCTCGGTCCCCCTGACAATAACGGCAGGTTTTTCACCATATAAATCTCAAGGCCACACACTTTAGCGTGAGGGGATTCTCGGTATCCGTGAAGAGATGTGATTTGTGCACCTCAGAGACTGTAACTGACAAACCTCACGAGAAAAACTGAAATGAAATAGTAATGACACGCTCCTATGCATCACAGAGAGGATGAAATGAACATGTTCTCTTGGAGGCCTGTAGCTGAATCTCAGTTGTTGCCCAAATGACAATTATGAATTGCGTTAGGTCCTAATAACCACATGTAGTTCCCCTGTAGGGCCCAAAAAAAATAACTACAGGAATGCTTCTGCCTGTTGGAGAGAGACAGCCTGGCTGTGTAAACCTATTAACTCGATGAAACATAAATAACAGCGTTCTTGTCAAACGTCTGTTGAATTGGGAGATGCAGTTTTTGTTCTCAATTTCTCAGCAGCACTGAAAATGTTTCTGTCTGGATGCAACAACGCTTCCAAAATGCTGATGGCTTCATCAATATTTCACCCCTCTTGTGTTCCTCTTGACAATGAGATAAAAGCAGTATTCGCCAGGCCAGGACAACCTGTAGGATATTACCAGTAACAGCCCCTCATCTGGGGCTGGAAAACAGTGAGCCCTACATCCCTGCTGGTCACCGTGAGAGACAACAGAGAGCTGACAGGCTGCCATCACAATGACACCACAAGCTATGATTTTATCAGATTTATACACACCTTTAATGATCATTATTGATATTGCTTACTGATACGGATAATCGGTAAGGACTACAAACTGTAACTATGCCCTATACACATCTGACATGTATATCTTCTAGTTGAACCGCCATTTATTTATTTATTTATTTATTTATTTATTAATAATGTAGCCTCTCTCTCCACGCGTACAGATGATGATTTAAAGAATGCTTGAAAAATCTTCTGGACACCATGAATGGCCCCGGGTAGCCATGCGTATCCCCTGTTCCTCCACTGAAGGCGAGAGAGCGGTGGTGAATACACTAGCCCTGTCACGACTGACATTCCTATTCAGCATGAGGGGGTCACATAACAGCGAGCTGTGCTCCTCACATTCCCACCAGCTGTCACCTGAAAGTCTGCTTATTTAGGTCCATCAAGCGCAAGTAATACTTAAAAAAAAAAAAAAAAAAAAATCTGTCCATTTGCATCACCTCATGTACAACACGTATATATATAAAACAGTACGCCCCTCCCCCTCCCACCTCAAAGTCTCTATTTTTAGTGATTAGACCACATGTAAAATCTGGGACACATATGTTTCTTTCCATCTGTATGGCTTAGACACAGAGGAGGAAAGGAGAATCCGTGCGCCGCTCGGCTCCTCTTCGGGAAACGGACAACGGCCCCTCCGCAAAGACTGAAATAAATATTCTAAACAACCATGACCTGGTTAGGAAATGCCCTTGGGAGCCGGCATTAGAATCTCAATCCAGCCGCTGTTTCTAGTAAAGCGAAGGTTGGGCTGGCAGTCCACGAGGGCTCGGCGAGACTTGGCCGCAAAGCGCCCGAAATCAGCAGCGTGTTTAAGAACGTGTGTGTGGAGGGGGGGGGGGGGGTACAGGTGAACAGGCGTGAACACAAATGGTGCACAAAGTTTTTTTTTTTGGTCAGCCTTACATTCCTAAATGTGTACTTTGTTATAGCACCTTCCTTTATAATTCACACAGAAATGCCATCTTCTCATGTTAATTAGATATGCTGACCAGCACACTCATATAAAAATAATCATCTTGTCAGGCAAAAGGACAGCCAGAAAGGTCTCTTTTAAACAGCTTGGACTTCAGATGTTTTGAGCACAGAAATATGCTAGCCCATAAATACTGGCAGGCTTCATCATGTCACAGTGCTCCTAATGAACAGGGATAGATTTATCTTTGAATGACACATTAATATGACCTCAAATATTTACATTTACATTTATTCATTTAGCAGACGCTTTTAGCCAAAGCGACTTACATAGGTTACAGTTCTTTACAATGTGATCCATTTATACAGCTGGATATTTACTGAGGCAATTGTGGGTTAAGTACCTTGCCCAAGGGTACAGCAGCAGTGTCCCAGCGGGGATCGAACCGGCAACCTTTCGGTTACAAGTCCTGCTCCTTAACCACTATGCTACACTGCCGCCCCATGAATGAAATATCATTCAGCAGTACGTGCAAACAATCTGTTACAACCTTTAACAGACATAGAAGACAGTCAAACTGTTCTATAATATATTACAAATTATGTAACTTGTGATAAAACAATATAAATTCATAGCTATACCTGGAATTCAACTGTAGCGAAAAAAAATGTCTGAAATTTGGCTGAAATCATAACTACAGATCATGCACAACACCATCGCAATAAAGAAGAACGGCACTTTGTTAACGTGTGTACATAGACGCCTAACTTCAGTTTGACTTTCCAGTTTGAGTGCTCATTCAGGTATTGTGGTCAGTCTCCAGTATAGCACCACTGGCAGTAAGAGTTGCTATATTTTAAACAAGAACCTCTTTATTCTGAATGAGGCAACAGTATGCCTCCCGCCTCGGAGCTGACTCTAAAAACCTTTGTTGAATTCTGTCCTTGTTCGAGCAGCCAAGGCTGTTACATTGGCTCTCCTTCGTCGTTCCCTGTGTATCAAAACTTGACACATTTACTGTTCACAACATGACTTCGCTCAAGCTACACTGTTACTCAGACAAGTTATCAAGTATTGTACACTATAAATAAAGTTAACATCTGGCACAATGTTTTCCCTGAAAGACGACAAGGAAACAGATGTTACCATGACGATGTGAAGAGCCAATGACATTGAATTTCCATGCAGTCTCCCATTTGCTATGTAACTGAAACCCAGTGTAAATGGCCAGGTCCTACTAGGAGGTGAACCTACAGGTACTGAACATTTTGCACATCACCACAAAACTACAAAACTAATACTATCTTCATCATTATCTTGTATTAACAGAGAAGTATTTGATCATCCTCTTCAAATATCCATCTGTTGTAGGAGGCCACATAATAGTGTAATACAAAAGACAACCACATCAACCAAAAACACTGACCTTGAGATTCAATAAAAACACTTAATGGAAAATGCCATTGTAAAAACGAAACCCTGCTGGTGTATTGCAAAAAGGCATCATTTTTATACATCCTAAAGATTACTTCATGGATTTGAATGAATCTGGGGTGTAAATTTTTAAACTTTTATTCACAGTAAGAGTAACCCAAGACGATGAGACAGAGATCATGGATGATCAGAGCCCAGTCCGCTTTGGCAGGAAGTAGCTTAAGCATAAAGATGAAATCATCTAATACTCCATCCATAAAATTCACAGCTGCTGGAAATGCGAATAAAGGAACAGGGGGACCATGCCAGGATGCTTTAAAGCAAGTTGCACAAAGCTTGATCTAAGTGCATAATTGAAACTTTGATTTCAAAATGAAAAAAATACACCGTGCCATTTAATCAATGAGTGGCTTTGTTTTGGGCACTGGGGTTACTTAACCAAGGATTGATATTGCTGTCTGGAGCCAACTGTCATACTGCAATGACTGCAATATTGTACTTGCATTATATGCTCAACTCAGGAAAATATACAATATTTGGCAGTTTGTTTACTTTGTCAGCAAGTGAACTGGACAGAAAAAAATGACTTCTGTTGATTTCATTGTCTTGAGGTCTCAAATAGATTGAGTCTGGGCCATAATATCACTCTGAGAGAGCTGGTATTGGCACCCAAAGGAGCAATATTTACGATTTACAAAAACAATTTTAAACTATAAAAGATATATTGGAGCAACTTTCTGAGTTCTTGGTGAAATAATGCCTCCCCTCCATCAAAGGCACACATACATACAAAGAATATCATCAACACAAAGTGCTATATAAATAAACTCATATCCAAGGTGCTAGAAGCATTCATTCCAAGGGTCTCACTTCATGAATGCAGATATTAGGGCCCTAATCCCAGCCTGTCCATTACCACACACATCATCAACACTAATAAGGCTGTGACAAAAATCACACCCCTGCTGCCATCTTGGCATCTGGATGACCTGTCTTTATGCGCCTGCCTGATAGTGTTAGAATGTCAACAGAGTCTGGGGTTTCCCAGCAGCTCAGAGAGAATCCCTGCATTAAAAAAAAAACCCTGAAGGTTTCACACGTTATTGAGAGTAATCAAAATGACAGCTACTGCATGCTGTAAATGTGATAATCTTAATAATTTTCTTTAAGATTTGAATTCCCATGGAAAGTGGATCTTTTCTCAATGCATGTATGAAATAAATTTATGATAACATTTTAGCTGAATGACATTTGCATGAATACATTTTTTGAATGCTTACTGATCTATTATCACGGGAATTTAAAAAAATTATATACAGGGCTACAAAAATCACTAACAATGAAACTAACTGTATAGTACGTATGTACCTCCAGCAAGTATCTGCTCCTCCAGCTCGGCCATTTGTTTCCTGTAAGCCCTCAGAGCGGCTTCTTTGAACGTCGGTCGTATCCTCTTTTTGGGCGGGGTTTCAACTGGCAGCTCCTCTGGAACATTTTGGTTTTCATCCTCTTGCTGTTCAATTACTTCCTCCGTTACCTCGATTTCCTCAGTGGCCTCACTTTCGTCGATTGCATCGATCTCTTCAGTCACTTCCGTCTCCTCGGTGTCCTCCGCCTCTTCGGTGTCCTCCGTTTCTTCCGCGTAGACCATCGCCTCATACTCTTGCGTGTCCTCCGTCACCGGGTTGTCCTCGTACTCTTCGCTGTACTCCGCGTCGTACTGCTCGTCGTAGCTGCAGTCATACTCCAGCACGATGTTCCCTCCCACCTCGTACTGTTGGTACTGCTCCTGCTCAGGCTCGTTGGCGTTCGTCCTGTTCTCCAGATTAGCCAGCACTTGCTCCATGACCTCCACGTAATGCGTCTCATTGTCCACTGCTGGCTCGCCGGCCTCTTCCTCATCGGCTTTGTAGTAGAACGGCTCCGTGTACACGTCAGAGTCGATGGTGGTACTGGAGTCGTTGGCCGTGGACTGGGACAAGGTCCGGAACCGGCCCATGAAGGTGGAGTTACTTGGCTCCTCGGGGGCGTTTACACTTTGGGAGCTTTTGTTCCAAACGACCTCCAGAGCGGACTTAGCCCGCTGCAGGGTAGACCCGAATGTGGGGAAACTGAACGTTTTGTCGGACAGGTCTATGCTGAGCCGGCTGTGCCAGGATTTGGGAGGGTCCTCTGTCTTTTCCCTTCTGATCTCGCTCTGACTGCGGTACATGGTTGAGGATTTGGATTGGTTTTGATAGACGGTGTTTACGCTGACCTCTTGGTAAGGTTGGCTTTGGGCAGCTGGCTGAATTTCACGTTCGTTCTCTACGCAAGGGCCGGTGGAAGGTGTGCCGTCGAGGGCTGTGTAGTTCTCTCCCTCGAACTGTGGGGTGCTATCGAGGGTTGTGTAGTTTTCTCCTTCAAACTGCGGAGTGCTGTCGAGCGTCGTGTAGTTCTCTCCTTCAAACTGTAAGTCCACCTCCTGGCATTTTGTGATGTTTTCAGGGAAACCAGCATGAACTGAGGGGTCAAATGGGCTGCTGACCTCTGAAACCACGTTCTGCTCAGTGGAGGCATCCAGGCCAGAGTCCGCACCTTGCTCTAAATGATGCCAGTCCTTCCAAGGCGACAGATCACCCTGCAGAGAGAGCTGGGAGCTGCTGTAGTGACTCCTATCACCCGAGACACAGACGACCCCATTGCTCACCCCACTGTCGACTGTTTCCGTCGTCTCCACCTCGTTGGGTTCCGCGTAAGGTGGGTTCTCCTGGCTTAGGGTTTGGCTGGGCGGGCTTGTGTACCAGGAGTTCGCCATGTCCTCTTGCTTCCTCTGCCACAGCTCTTGGTCCGAGGATGAGAGAAGGGAGCAGCCATTGGCTCTGCTGAAGTACTGGCTCTCAGAGAAGTCCTCGGAGTAAGACGGGCAGAGTTTGGAACAGTCCGACTCTGAGCGGCTGAGCTTGGGTGTTGAGTACTCGCTCTGAGAAAGCCAGACAGGGGTTAAGTCTGAGTAATAGGACTTTGCCTGCTTGTCGTTGTCTTCGTACCCAGCTGTTTGGTAAGTGTCGTCAGCGTAATGAACGGAGCCGGGAAATGTACTGCTGTCGACAGTCCGCTCGTGAACCTCGTGAGATTTTTTTTTTTCCGATTTGCTTTTGTGTGGCGTCTTGGACACGATTGCATATTTGTTCCTGTTCAGATCTTCCAGCTCTTTGTCACTGTCCATGGAGTCCCAGTCATCAATATCGTTTTTATCTTTTGCGGAGACTTTGATGTCCATGCTTTCATAAGTCTGGGAGGAGGTCAATGCTTTGTCCTTCCGCTCTTTCGTCTCGTGAACAAGGCTATCGGTAGAGATCGATATGCCGGTGCCTTTGAGTTTGTAACACTTTTTCAAAACTAAATCCCTATCCTGAGAGGTTGAAAAGATAACAATGATGGGGCGGGGCTTGGCATTGGGACATTCTCTTTGTTGCCCTAACCGGTGGGCGAGTTCAATCTTAATGGTCTTGTGTGCTTCGGTAAAACCCATTTTCTCTTTTAAAATTTGGTAAATGAGATTATCGGTTTTCTCATGCTTCTCCTCAGGCACGTTCAGGAACCGCAGGGTGGTGTTGCTGCCCTGGTGGCAGATCTGTTTGATGTAGTCGTGGATGTCGCGCGTCTCCCGCCTGGACTGCACAAAGCCTGACCGCAGCTGCTCGATCTCGCTCTGCACCACCTCCACGCTGCTGGAGATCTCGTCGATGGAGTTTTTGAGGGCGTTGACGTGGCCCCTCAGCTCGGAGAGCTCCGTCTCGATCTGGCTGATGCCCTGCAGCTCCTTGAAGATCATCTCCATCACATCCTGGGTCTGGCTGATACAGCCCGTGGAGCTCGACCCGGGTTCGAAGGAGGCTGCCTTCTGCTGCCGCCCAGCCCTGTCCAGGGACTTGCTCCGGATTCCCAGAGTCTTCCGCCAGTTGCTGACGTCTGAATCTGAGGAGACGCATTCTTGACTTTTTTTCCACTTCCTGAGCTTGCGCAGGGCGCCCAGCCGAAGGGTCTGCAGGCTGGAGCGCTCCACCCGTTCCCCCTCAGAGCTGCCATCAGAGGGCGCTAGACTGATCAGACTCTTCCGGTTCCTTCTCACTGGCATGGTAAGAGCTTTGTGTTCATCGAATCTGCGTCTAAGTTTTGCCTCGCTCAGGGAGTCAGAATAATTGCTATCGATGGACAAAACCTCATGAAGGAGGCCCTCATTATTTTTACCTAAGAGTGGGTTTTTTTGGAGTCCGTTAGCTATCGCTACACGGTAACTAAATGTCGGGGAAAGTGATGAGCAATCGTTGGTGCCGTCGTCTTCCTCAAGGGATATATTGCGTGCCGATGAACATTTGGAGATTTTTTTGACTGTGCTTTTCAGTGCCGTGGAAAAAACTGGATTTCGTGCGTGTGCATCAGGGGTCAATTTTGGCTCTTTTTTATTTTCGCTGCTCTCTTCTCTCTTCTTTATGGGATTCGCCAATTTCTTTGTAAACATTCCTTTGCAAATCTTTACAATGTAAGATGGCAGGCTCTTGAGTAGGGCAGAAACCATGGAGGGCAATGTTTTTGCAATGTTCTCCCTAACCTAATAAATCTAAGCTGGTTGTGAATCCAGTGGTGAGAACACACACACATAAACACTTGAACTTTTTTTTTTTAAGTCAACCCTGAGTGACAGGTCAAAGTGCCCTGTGGGTGTCCCCTTTAAATGTGATCGTGCCAGACTGCAAGGACTGTACATCCTAGAGGTGGGCCAGAAACATTGTAAAATCCAGTGGCTTTCCTCATGGCTAACCGCACTGTTCTACAAAGGAAAAACATTGGTTAAAACTTCAGGAAAAATGCACAGTTCCACATGCAAAAAAACAGAGAAACAGAGACAGTGGAGTACAAGAAGACAGTCAACCCACACAAAGTAGGCTAAACACGAACACAGGGTTTCTTTAACTTTGCACAGATAATTGATTGCCTCTGCAGTTGTACAAAAGGTACGCTATGGATACCGGAGATGATCAGCAACCAGCACTTGAGGAGTATGAAAACTGAAAAAAATCAGTTTAATCTGTGACCTAAACTGTTTTATTACAAAGTTATGTCTCATTTGATCAAACCTCTGTGCACTTTGTCCTTAATTCTGAGTGACAGATTCAAACAAGTCTTACATTATGATGCCTTTGGCACAACCTTTTTTGAATAATTTCAAAAATTGGCAAATGCATACAGACAAAAAAATTAAATGTGTTCAGAGCAAAGGACAAAGCACACTGCAGTGAGACTGATTAAAGGCCACGGAGTTCAAGGTACATCACCTTTCACAACAGGGGAAAACAAGCTCAGTTTCGTGACCTTGGTTGATCACGGGCCTTTTAAACTGGGAAGTCAAGATTTGTCATCTGATTTAGTACATAAACTTTGCTGCAGGCTATTTACCTCACTGTGCATAGCAAGCACCTGAATTTCCCTAGTACTTCCAAATGATGTGGGGGCCGGGGGGAGGAGGGGGGGGCGGTGCAGGTGAAGGATCTAAATCTTAATGAAACATACCAGTACTAAAGCAGCGCACATAATACAATATTCATCAGAGCCAAATGACTGAAAAAAGAATTTCAGAATCTGGAGCTCTGCAGAAAACATCAGAAATTGAATGTAAGTTCAGTGCTGAAGTCAATTCACGAGGCAGGTGTAGGACATCACATCCGGGATTCAGGATCTGGCTCTCCTGCATCATGACACAGAATAAATACCACGAAACTAAAGCGCTCACCTCAGGCACGCTGGAAATCCTAAGACCAACATTTAACCCCACAGGGCTGCAGGTGCAGACTAGGCAAAAAAACGCACATTTATTCCTACAGAGTGTTTGCTTTAGGCGGAAGAAAGGTTACCAGCATGTTTACGTGAGCAGCCGTTTGCACGTTGGCGCTTCCTTGTGAAATGAGTATCACATCATCATTGGACAATGTGGCAACAAGCAAAAATAGTGATAGCTGTGATTCGGTAATCAAGAGTAAGGGCTACAGCCGATATGCCGCCACACAGCACTTAAGGGAAAGGTGACTACAGATACAGAGTACTACATTTGGCACATATGGTGCAAGTTGTTCAAATTTAAGTCCAACCGAGCATTTTGAATACCATCGGTATGACAATCCCCTTTTTTTCCCCCAACGCAGGTTACTGTGAGTTTACGATGGGTGCTATTTCAAGCTGTTTAGACTTAGGAGAGGGAGCTGAAAGACAAGCAAATGATAGCCTATGGCAAAGTCAGTATCTCGCTGGTGTTCAGCACCTTGGGTCAGCCGTCCTTGTCAGGAGCTGTTATCACAGTCCACTGCTCCGCAAAGACGATGCTTAAACAGGTGTGTACACCATTCAGTGCTAAGATCACAAAAAGAAACATTCCTGGCCATTTTTCCACAGAGGTACAGCGGGCATAGAAGACAGTAATAACCAAGTATGCTTTAACTATTACTCAATAAGGCAGATAAAGAGTCTTATTTTACATACACATCATTTGTGTGCATGTGCCTATGAGAGATTGTGTGTGTGCGCGCGCGTGTGTGTGTGTGTGTGTGTGTTGTCTTGACGCCTGGCTTGTGTTATTGACATGGCACTCAATGATCCGCCAATCAATACACAGACTTTGCCCATTATATTGTAAATTTTAGTTTTCATCCCTGTCTCCTCACTTCTTTAAGGCTTATTCAGGGACATTTCATTTCCAGAAGTGACTGCCTTTCGATTACACCTTAGGAAAGCTGGCTGAAGTGAAGGATGACAACACAGATGGCTTAACAGTGAGACCCCTGCTGCCAGTGCACATCAATCACACTCCCCGCCTGTCTGCCACCCGACCCCCCCCCCCCCCCCCCCCCCCCCCACAGCCCCCTGCATGAACAATGCACACCTCTGAACAACATACACCACAAAAGCGTGAAAATTATATCTCATTAACAGGTTATTGATTTTACTGCTGATCTACTGCACATCATAAATTTTTACTCATGGACTTTTCCTAAAGTAGTTGGAGATGTACAACCCTATCATGGTTGTAGTGACACTTTTCCATTCACAAAGCGCCAGCAATAATGTAGTGGGCTTTTGTTACAGTGCCTGATTTCTGATGGAGCCCCACATTGTCTTTGTCAGATAGCACATATTTTGAGTTCACTCATTTGTCATGTGCAGAAATCAAATGTTTAATCATCTATTTTTTTTTCTCTGCTTCCTCTCAGAAACAGTTTTTCCACTCTGAGTTTGACTGCGTGCATGTAGAAACTGGTGATCGTGCGCAAAGCCAGCTCGTGATACAGTGACACCTTTTTGGGAGTAGCAGACACAAAAAAAGATTTATTATACACTAACTTTATAACTAGGGGTAACACCGTATTGAAGATGAACAACTACCCCTTCGTATTTTGCACTGAAAGTACTTTAAGCAAACTCAAAGACAGATCGTTGTAAGGTACTACCACTGGCAGAAGACAATGGAAGCCCTGTAAAAGTCTATTCAAATGCAAACCTTTTTCTGTTAACTTCTATTGTTGACGGAGGTAGGACATGCCATAGTGACATGCAAAATCTGCAAGATTCTCTACCCCACTCCAAGACAAGAAAACATTAGACATGCAAATAACCTGCAGGACCATCCCCCCTCCCCCCACCACCCAACCACCCCCCCCTCCCCATGAGGAATCTCAATATAATTAGATCAGGAAGTCAATGAAGCATGACCATGTGAAAATGGAGCTGACAGAGGACTGTGGAATTATTCAAATGAGCTCCACATGGGATGGGCTCAACCATTGTGCCATATGGATGATCAAATATCAAGTATCAAATATCAAATTTCATCCAAAAATCCATAGCGCCAGCAACTCTGCACTGATCGAGCATAAAGTGGTTCACCACCTGCACCACAGCCCATACGTTAACATTTTGCTGGCGTGATTGTTCCAGAATAGATTATCATTTCACTTTCTGGTTTTTGGCAAGCCATTTCTTGATGTCTGCTATGCAAATTATCTGCAAAAAATTCATTTACAAAACATAAGGGTAAATTATTTTTTGAAAATAAAGTGCATGCAAGCAGTATGGGAAAGGGGAAAGTTTTCATGCATCATTTTGGGGACACTATCATGCACACTGCCTTATTTATGTGTTTGGCTGACCACATCCAGCCTTGTAGGAATCTGTCAAATATCAAGCAACAATAGACACGGGGAGCCTGACCTGATCTTCACAGTTCATGGCATCCGCTGGCCAACTTCTGCTCCTGATATGCTTCCCAGACTGAGCTTGTTACAGCCCCGCCCTTCCCAGCACCACGGCCAGCAGGAGTGCCTCTCGCTACAGCTACGAGACCGCTCTGACCGACAACTGCAAATGCTCAGCGCTTGGCAGTTCATTACTGCCTTACTCAAACTGCTTTGCCTGGAAAAAGAGGGATCTTGGTTCACTCGCTGAAGAATTCCGGAATGTGGAATTGGTAACTCTCACAACACACAGAAGCAGCTGAGGAGCTAACACACAGCTATCTCCATATGCACGCCTTCAATAACGGACACTGACCGGCTGGTGGTCTGCCTGAGTGAGCTCCAGGCACTGTGCATCCCCTGCAGACCACTGTGTCTGTGAGCTCAACCGGGGCAGAGTTAGGGCTCATCGACCCTCACAAGCTCACAGAGTCAGGAGGCTCCCCCACTGCCCGGCGCTTTTAGAGGCAAATCTAGAACGCACTCCAATCACGCTCCAAACACGCTACTACCTCTGAGCTGGGTTGCAAGCAAGATCATCTTTAGAATTCACTCAAAGCATGTCTGTGCACTTACACTGTGTGAAACCCTGGGACATTTCTAACAGGAGACAACAGTCAAACAAAAAAAAAAAAAAACGCAACATAAAACCATAAATGACAAACATGACAAAACTGTTCAATTTCTTTAAAAGAATACTGACAGATATCACAGAAGACATGCATGGACATCCAGCAGATGATAATCAGTTACTGGACGAACACTAATGTTTTTCTGCTTGTGTTTTTCTAATTATAATCACTCGACAGTTTTCAGAGAAGTCTGGCGATTATCCCAACACAGACTTGTTCAAATCCAACGAAAAGCCCACAGCTCACTGAGAGCAGAGAAGCAACAAGAATCACACACTGCACACAGTCATGCCACAGACGAGTCAGACGAGCACATACCTGATAGTGAGATTCCTCATAAAAACAAATTAAATCAAACCCACCAGTGACAAGCTAAATGCAAATTCAGTGGCCCGTGCTGAGGCAGGAACCCCGCCGGGAGGGAGCGGACAGGAGGCACGCTCCGCCAGGCTAGGGGGGGGGGGGAGCACGCGCTGCACAGCGGGAAGCTGTCTTCCAATGACCGGGCTGGAGTGTCAGTCTGCCACGGGCTTCGGGCTTCCTCCTCCAAATTCCGCGGCGTTCCCTCGTCCGCAGTCGAGCGGCAGTGCACGCGTGAGCAAGCCCCTCGGTGGCGGGTCTCTTCTGGCTGCCCCGCGGGTCGCAGCTTTTTGCTCGGAGGCGCGGCGGGTTATAAATGCCCTTGCCGTCCCGGTGGAGGCTGCAGCGGTACTGAGAGCCGCCTGCTGCTGCTGATGCTGCTGCTGCTGCTGCTTCAGGATCCCCGTGCCTTTCACTGCTCTGTGAAAGCTGGCGCGGTCGGTTGCTGATGCGGCCAGCGTCTGGGACGAGGTAATCCTCCCGGTGGTTTTAAAGGGGCGGCGACGGAGTCGACCGACTGCCTCTGCCTTCTCTCAGCCACGGGCTCTCGTCAGCGTAAGAGCGGCTCCCGCCTCCCCCCCAACCCCCCCCCCTCCCCACACACACACGCACACACACACACACACACACACACACACACACACACACACACACACACACACACACACACACACACACACACACGCGCACACACACACACGCACTCACACACACTCCCCCAACCACCCCCCCCCCCCCCCCCCCGCCTGCACAGGACCGCGCCGAAAGCGCTTAGCGAAAGCCCGGGATCTCAGACGAGATGCACGTGATGCTCTCGGGGGGCGAGCAGGCACATCGGCGGCTCCCGCACAGAGACTGGGTCAGAGGCTCCGTCATGTCTCACTTTACCTTTAACGCGTCCGCTGAACGTGACCTCCAGTGACAACAGAATGCCGCCAGAATCCGCCGCGCTATTTGTCTCATCTCTCCCTCTCTCACTCCCTCTTTCTCTCACTCCATCTCTCGCTCTGTCTCTCTCTTTATCTCTGTCTTCCCCCCCCGTTCACACAACAAATGCTCAAATTATGTTTTTCAATGGCAATTTGATAATATCTCTTTCTGCTGATGGAAAAAATATACTCTGTAATAAAAAAGTGTGTCAATATGATTAACTGTATGCCGGTAGTTTACAATATTTAAATAAACTGTGCTATATTTTGATTTAAAAGTAAGAATGGATAAATTGTTTGCTGAGTGAAAGATCATTTTGCCAGATGCTGGCATTGTCTTAGAATTCTACTGTACCACAACACCTCAACTGTAAGTCAGTTCACTTTAAAATTAATGAGCAACAATAAATGTGTATCATCAAGCATCTCTTGATGTCAAAGAACCCTCTGACTGATCCTAAATCTCTCAGTGGATTTTTTCGCTTCCGAATGCACTCAATGAAGTTTCTCTCCTGTAATCGTTCCCTGTTTTTTTTTTCACGTTCGGATTTCCTCTCTAGAGGAAACACAATACGTGTCAGGCAATCTGACAAACAGTCACAGATTGACTTGTCTACTAGGAAAATTGCATTTTCTCTGCTAGAGAGAGGTCTGCCTCATCTCTCGTTAAAGCAGCCCCTCTCTCCTTTCACTAGTTGTTCTCGCCGAGAGAGACTAATGTAATGCGTGGCCGATGCACGCCCCCTACTGGTGGAGAGAGGAGGCTATCTGCAAAGTCACAGCATGTGGTGGGAGCTGTCGAAAAACAATGTAAATCGTTCATCAGTGGAAAGGCGTTTAAGCACATGAATGGGTAAAGCTGTTATGCAAATGCAACACAGGCTTCTGGGACCACACTGACTTCAAGCAGGCTGCTCTGCCTCTGTTTAACACACATTTTTCAATCAATCCACATACGCAGGGCAAGAAAAGAAATCCGTTCATTTTATGTAATGTAAATTCGTCCTCTCCACTGACTTAATTCAGTGGAAACTTCAGAGGACACTCCTTTAAATGTAGGTAAATGTGCCCAAGTGCACCGAAAAAGAAAACAAAAACAAATGATTTTCAGCCTATCACAGACATGCAAAAACAGGGACTGTACTTAACAAGCCATGTAATTACAGTCCCAGGAAGGCACAACAAAATGTGTTTCTTTTTTTATTCAAGAACAAACATGCTGATTTGATTTGATTTAGGCATCGGTAGTAAAAGGAGAGCTCTGCCAGCACCGATGGCAGTTGAGGGCTAGGGGACTAAGGGCTGGCATCACGGTAACACGTGCTCCCGTTGCCGTGGTGTCAAAGGGAACCGGACGTCTGACTCATGCGGGAGACCCTCGCGGTGAAATGGCCCGTCCTCATGCCCCGGGCGACCGGACGAAAACACGTGAATGTGGAAACCGACACAGACGCTGGGGCGTTCATCCCAATTCACAATTATCCCCTCAGCACACTGCCAGGGCCGTGTTTACAATCCCTGTGACCTACATAATGCGTTGCGGCACTCAAATGTTTAATAACCCACAGCTTTTAGCATTTCTTTGTGTATTACTCGCTTTCAACATAAACATATTCAATGCATCCATTATTAGTAAGTATTAGACTCAGCATAACAGCATTCAGCTTATGCAACAATTCAATAAAAAGAGACCACTGTGGCAACACTAACCGCATGACCGCTAACCTCTATCCCTTCACCCCTGTACTGTTGTGTATGTGCTCACTGAACAAGCCTGAAGAACAAGGTCAGGTTCAGTGGGAGTCAAACAATGTCTTGACCAGAAGAGCCAGAACCTGGTCTTCGCCAGCAAAATCATGCCACATGTACCAGCAGGTCAACCTGGCACAGAGGGCTCTCTTCCAGGTACATTCAGCCCTGCTCTGCCCTGGTATGGATAAAAGCCTACACGCAACACTTCTTTGTAATGCTTGATGACATGAAACATCAGACCCTTTGACATTCCTGAATATTACAGACATATGCATTATGACATCGCAATAGCAAGTGGGAAGCAAAGCTTTCAACTTTGGCAGCAACCCCAAAGTCGCTGCCAACAGAGACATCCGTGATACCGCAGGTCATTGTATGTGGCACCAAGAAGTTCTGTGTCCACAGGCAGGTGAAATGCACAATTTTAACACAAACGACAGACAACAGAAAAATCAAAACCCCCCCGGGGACAGATTAAAATTCAGTACCAAGGCGAGTCTTCAGCCGGTCCTTTACTCTAGAATGACAGCACTAAAAGAGGGTGAACATGGCCGAATTTAGCATTAAGATCAAAACAATGAGCCCGTCAAAAAAAAAGTCAGCTTGTTCATTATTCATTACTCCCAGCCGACACCCTGTTCAGCTACCATCACTGAAAACCTACAACAACACCGTAGATTGAATTACTGGTGGCAAAAGCAGACACGCATCTGATTGCAGACTGTTGAGGATTAAGCAACGGCTTTTCGGGGATGGTCTGTATCAGACTGAAGTCCCTGAACAATAGCAGGAGCTTTGTGATTACACTGCTGCAATGCAGATGAAACCCTTCTCGAGCTTCCAACTAGCAAATGTTCAGTCCTTAACCTCACACCCAACAGGCCTAGTACAACCACATAAAGTTCAGTGATATATGCAATACTTATCAAAAACCACAGCGACAGAGATTCAGTGCTGACTGCAAGTGATAGAGCCACTTTTGAGAGCAAGCTCTCATGATAGTCTGTCAGGACACTAATAATGAAAGACATACCTCCTTTCAGCTTTTCTAACACTTTCAACTCTCTGTATCTTTTGGGGGAAAAACAAAATTATATATGCCTCTACAACTAGTTTAAGACCTCTGTACATAAGCTGATTGAATATACTGGTGCACTGAGAACAAATAATCCAAGACTATAATATATGTACTGACATGCAACTTAAATCAGTGCACGCAGTTCCCGTGAATGTACACACTTAATGATTTGACATTCCAGCAGGAATTGGCTCAAGGCTGAGAACTGTAACAAAAAATACACAGATGTCAATTACTATAGAAATAGACAGTCATACATATTTGGAGGAAAAAAAACATTTTAACCAATCTGACACTGACCCCATGTTGAGTAACTGTTCAAAATGGCCCATTGAATTTACTACCTCCATTATTTGAGCAGCAGAAATGGACACAAGGCAAGAGGTGGGTTCAGCTCCAGCCTGTACAAATTCCAGCTCATTTGTGCTTTGATAAATTGATCACCTCTTTGCAAAACTGCTCCAAAACCTGCCCTCAGCCAGCCTTTAGATTCCAGTTGGGGCATAGGTTTTTCAAAAAGCTGCTCAGCATTCAGGCTCGCCTAACAACCTCATTTGGTTTAGAAACGAGCATAAGCTAAGCTTGGTGTGCGGTCATGGCCTCTTAGTTGACATGCTGACAGAGGGCAATGATGCGATTCAGAGAGCAGGTGACAGAGCTCCACCTGCACAATAAGAGTAATCAGAATCATTATTTACATTTACATTTATTCATTTGGCAGACGCTTTTATCCAAAGCGACTTACATAGGTTACAGTTCTTTACAATGTTATCCATTTATACAGCTGGATATTTTTACTGAGGCAATTGTGGGTTAAGTACCTTGCCCAAGGGTACAGCAGCGTCCCAGTGGGGATCGAACCGGCAACCTTTCGGTTACGAGTCCTGCTCCTTAACCACTATGCTACACTGCCGCCCATTATCTTTATCGGCCAAGTGTGGTTTTACACATACAAGGAATTTGACTCCGGTTCCAGCGTCTCTCGTAGTGCGTTCACACAATGATTTACAAGGTGTCAACAACAAATACCATTCAAGAGAACAAAAGGTGAGGCTGAGACAGTTACACATATGCATCGTCCTCCGGGGTGGCAAAGGATTCCCTTCTCTCCCTGTGTTTAGGTACAGAGGGAAACGGAGAGGCTTGGCGGCATCTCATCTGGAATGATGCGTATTCCTCCGAGCTGTCTGGAGCCAGAATGAGAGAGAGGGCAGCTCGGGGCACTGGAGAGGGGGTGAGGGTTTCGGGAGAGGAAGGCAGGCCACGGCCCTCTCTCCGGAGCGGTCTCAGAGTGACAGTGATGGGGTCTTGGCACAACAGGCCCCTCATCTATGTCTCTGCCCTGTTTCCTCAGCTGGTACCCGCAGGACAGGGACCAGGGGCTCGAGTCTGCTGCCCATGCTCTGGTGTTTAAGAGCACTGATCTCTATATCTCATTAAACAGAGGTCCTGACTCACCGCGGTCATTAAAAATCATAAGGCACTTATCACCAAGAGCCAGGGAATCGCCAGCGCCCTGGCCACATTCCCAATCTGACTCTCTCAATCTGGCCATCTAATCACCCCCCCCCCCCCCCCCGCCCCCCAAATAAATCCCTCCCCCTCCACCTCGAGTGATGTGCGGGGGAGCATTCTGGTGCACAACAGCCGCTGAGCACCACCCAACTGTGTGCCATATAATGGTGAAGGCTGAGGTTAGTCGCTGTCCTCCCTGTAAATCAATTCTGAGATACCTGCTAAGGGATAAAAAGGTGCTATGTAAATGCTATTCATTCATTCATTTATTCATTCACATGCATTGAAAACTGCTGGGGCTTTGAGTGATGTCTAAAAGAGGGAGCAGTGAAGCAGGAAATTGAAGAAAAGCATTCGGGTCCACTTAACATTTAAACAAGCGTTTTTCACTTCATACAAAATTTCATTGGTCGCCGAGATTAACGGAAAAAATGTCCTGTAAGCAACAAAACGTCACTTAACACTTACTCACTAAACACTTACTTATATTTGATCAAGCAGCGTTGAAGTTAAATTGAGCCTGGTGCTACTCTAAGAGTCCTCCAAGATGCATTAAACTGCTCTCAGCATTCTAAGCGCAACAGTCAGCACAGTGGACATATAATTGATGATTCTATCCAATCTCCCCACAATAATGGCAAGCCATTTTAACATTTAATCCTCTTTACCAGATAACAACGTTTGCAGCTCTGAATGGAGGAAGCAGCTGGGAAATAGGGCCATCCCTCACTGACTGACTGACTGACTGACTGACTGACTCACTCACTCACTCAGTCACTGAGCGACTTCCCTAGTACATGGAGTCACTCACAGGAAAGTAAAGCAGTCATGCCAACGAAGTGCTCAGTGTCATTGGACAGTACCTGGTAAGATCTTATTTCTCTTCATATTTACATTTTTACAAACTTTTACAACTATGCTGTAGATCCCAGATAAACAAATTTAACGATAAAATGACTTGCAACACAGGCGCAATCCGAGACATGGGTACAAGGTTATTATGGCAATGAGAGTGAGGAGCCGTTAAAGATAACGACGTCTGCGCGGCAGTGTGATGAGATTAATCCGACATGCACATCTGCACACCTACGCTGCAAAATTGTCCCGCAAACAAAAGCGCTGAAACACAAGGCTATCGCACATCAGTGCCTCTTAACAGACTGAGATGGGGAAAGATGGGAACCGATTTAAAAACCCGACCGCGTCAACGAGGAACGAGTGCCTGTTAAGGAGCGAACGAATGAACGCAAGCTTTACATCATCGAATCAGGGACGGAAGCCTACACCCGTAAACCGAGTTACTCCGCAGAGTGATCGGGAGCGTCGCAGGGGAGCGGAGGCGAGCCCGACTTCATCGCTCAGATCCCGGTGTCTGCAGCTCAGCCTATGCCACAGAGATGGCTAAGAGACACCACTCTCAGAGCGGCACGCAGCTGGGCCCTCACAAAACCAACACATTTATTCACACTGTACAGTAAAGGACAGTCAGGCTTCAAATGACTGGCTGCGTTTAGTCATTTCGGAGTGACACGTTGATCCTCACACTGCGACCGCGTCACCTTGCGTGCTGTTATCTGTCACATCACGCATTCCCACGGGAGGGGGTTGGGGGGGGGGGGGGGTGACTCATCGCTGAGTGACCAACGCGTGACTGTGTCCATCACCTACCGTAAATGCTGCTCACAATCTTACGCCAACCAACCCTGTGTTTTAAATAATTGGTTCTGAATGTGGTATCTGAAAGCAAAGATCAATCTAATTATTTTAATTGCGCTGGTGGCTTGAAGCTAAATTGACTCAATTACTGAAACCATTTGCACCATAACTTAAGTTTGATTCACTGACACTCCGGAGTTCAATGTAATTTGTCAGAAGATGTATTTTGTCATTTATTAAAACCCCTGTCTGGACAGTTTCATCCTGTGCATTTTACTAACTGGGGCTCATTAATTACTCCACACTACTCTGTGATGGCCAAACTTTCCCCCCTCAACTACAGGAACAATGGCCTGGCACCAGTCACCTACAGTTCAAACAACTATACTGCTATCAGACAACCCTTTGGCTCATCCTCTGAGTTACTTTGGTCTCTGCTAGCTCTCAAGGTGTCAACCTAAACATCAAACTGTTTCACTAGATTCTTTGATTCTTTGTGGTTAGTTTTGGTTTCTTTAATCTAGACCTCAAGATTTCATCAAGATAAAAATTTTGAACTCACAGTGCATTTAATTTACTGTTCATTATTGTCATTTAGCAGACATTCTTATCCAGAGCAACTTACATAGGTTACAATTTTTACAATGTTATCCATTTATACAGCTTAATATTTACTGAGGCGCTTCTGGGTTAAGTACCTTGCACAAAGGCACAGCAGCAGTGCCCCAGCGGGGAATCGAACCAGCAACCTTTTTGTTATAAGAACTGCTCCTGACCACTATGCCTCACTGCCACCCCACTGCGATTTTGGTGAGTGTGTTACCTTAACAGAGTGCAACGACAGGCCTCAAATTCAATTCAACAGCCCACCCAGGAGCAACAATGCTGAGGAGTGAAAAACAGCACTCCGGACAGCCCTGGATGCTCCCCTCACTTCCATCCTGATCAGAAGGCTTCACTCAAGCTCCTGTGGAATGAAACATGTCACCCCGGTGTGTCCTAAGGCACATCTTAGCTCACTCCTCCTATACCTCAAAAATACTTCAACGTAGTAAAAACCAACAAGCCAACAAGCAACACCACACCCCAAGTAACCCATTGGTAACCCCCAAGTAACCTGGCGACTTTGGAGTAGGATCCACAAAAATGAAACAGACTACAGGAGTTTAATGCTCCAAAGCCCAGGACTGTCTCTCATGTCTACAGACAATGCCACACATACAGTCTGGGGTACTGCACTGCCCCGCCCCTCCTCTCCCCTCCCCTCCCCTCCCCAATATCAGTCACCGAGGAACAGGGAAGATGAAATGGTGAGAGTCGTTGTAAGCACAAAAAAAAAGAAAAATGAACAAAAAAAACAATCGAGAAACCCCATCAAAATAAAAGCGCTCTCAGATCAAGAAAGAGCAGCCATGTCCAAGAGACAGATGGGCCGTGGTCTGGGTGACGACACCCCAGTTATCAATCTTCCTGTCTCCGCTGGGCTGGGGGAGAGCCAGGCCCCACGCTGGTGCTACACACGGCTGCTGGAGCCGTTAGAAACGGAAAAAAAAGGAACGACAGAGCCTGGCGAGATGGCCCTCCTCGCTCTCTCTGCCCGCTCTCCCTGGCACGGCTACGCATGCCAAGACGGGGGGGGGGGGCGACTCAGGGATCTCTGCTCCTGCGTGGAGCAAGCTGTCACACCCAACGCCTCCTCACCTCACCCAACACTCACCTCTCGGACTCGGATATTTTTATACCAACAGGTACGCCGCACGTGGCGGCCGGCCGCTCACACCGGACAGGGTCACCGAGCAGGTGCTGTAAGCTGCGTCCTGCCCAGAATTACATCCTAATACAGAGATAAGATGCATGGCTGGGTGGTTAGTATGGCGAGATACACATCTTCTGAAGCTGATCTCTTACTTTCCTTTGTAAACTGTTAGCATTTACATTTTTTCCCTGTCTGGATTCGGGAATGAAGTGCTCAACAGATGTACGTTACACCTGTATAATGCATTATGACTGTGCAAACTGAAGCCTTGGCATGTTTCTTGTGTTGCTGTCCTTAACTGCTGACATGCTGCTCAGCTCTGCCAGACTCCCGCAGTGTGCAGGCAGACTTGTGCCCGGGCTAATCGCATGAAATGAAATGAATTCAATCATATGTACGCTGCATGGTGAGGACAGGGGGAAAAGACTGCAAGCTTTGTATTTGTTTCACTCCTAATAGTGGCAGCTGCATCCGAGAATAAATAGATAGAATGATAAATAAACTTAATAGAATAGAATAGAATAGCATAGAATAGAATAGAACAGAATAGAATTAAACAGTAACAGTTTGGTCCAAATGTCCTAGTTGTTCATTTGGACTGCAGATACTGTGTAGCCCCCGAGGATATCTGGCATTTAGGACCTTCAACACACAGAGGACCAGGGCCTTCCAGTCATCGTGAACATTAACCCACCACATGGGGAATCCCTGTTGCTTCCATGCAACCACAGACCTTTCAACTCTGTGGTCTTCCCAGGCATTACCATCAGGCACCCACCGAGCTAGGCTATGGTCTCATGTTAAACAAATGGAGCTGGTTCAACAAATTAACTGCTTACTGCCGTCTGTCACCAGCGTGAGGTTCATGTGCAAGGCTGGTCTGAGATCCTCTGAGCCAGATAAATAGGATATCACTTTAGGGTATGCGTGCGTATGTGTGTGTGTGTGTGTGTGTGTGTGTACATATGTGTGAGGGAGAGAGAGTGACCAAATAGCTTACTGTACTTGTAACATTCTTGACTGCTTTTGCAAGTTATTTCTGTTACATTCCCAGTGAGCTGTTATTTAGACACAGCCTATATAAATTAGCGAGAACACAGAATCATAGGATGGGATCTACCTGACAAAAAAGAATACATTTACAAAAATGTATAAAAAAAACTCATTTATGTCACTTGTGTTACAATGACGACCACACCTTATTTTCATTAAAAAAAAGTCAGCAATGTGAAAGACAATGTTTGACGAGAGACTGATAACTGAGAACATGGTTCTATTAGGTCAAATGACTACACCAAAATGTAGTCCCACCATGTAGGGAAGAGTCACTCAGCACCATCGAAAGTATTGGGAAGAGAAATGAGACACTAAATATACGCTGACCTTGAGTTCCATTACATAGTAGCCGGATTAACCGCCATCAGTTTTCTTTGCCACCATTCGCAATGGCGATAGGGAAAGTCATACCAATGACAGGATATGTAGCGGGTCTGACTACTGGAACTTGCTAATTAAGGATGCAGATTGCAGACACTAAGGCATCTGGCCAGAGAAAATCTTCCCAGATGGGTGGGTGGCGTGTGTGTGTGTGTGTGTGTGTGTGTGTGTGTGATGTGAGGGGGGGAGGGAGGTCCAATAAGTATAAGTGCTCAGATATCTTCATTCCTCTCTGTCTGCTGGTTTTGTTTGCATCCTTCCTTCCTCTACTCCCTCTCTACATTATTCTCAGATGTCTGTTCTGCTCCATTTACCTCCCATCCCCGCTAATTAGATATTCCTTCTTCTTCAAAGTAAAAATAAACACGTATCCATTAGCTTTTCAACCAGCAGTGCTCAACCCACAGGTATAAGCACAGCCGCGCGAACAGCAAAGCACTGAAGAAGGTTCACAGAAACAAGGTAAACAATCTAAGATTATAACAGAAGTGATTTTAAGGGTACATTATATAGGGGTACGGAATTAAAGCCCCAGACTTAAAAAGGTACAAACCTGAAGGCTGAAATCCTATATGAAGGTGTAATAATTCAGCATTAACTTCTGCAAGTGAATAAATGAGAGCACAGGGAGACCCAGGTAGGACCCTACCACACAGTTCTGCCATGCTGTGATTTTGCTCTCAGCCCCCTCCGTCAAAAAGAAGGAACATGTGCTCAAAGAGGAACAACCAAAAAACACACACACACACACACAGCCCGCAATAAATCTGTCTCTTCCGCAATTTCCTAGCACTGCTGCCTTCTTTCATTTCGGCTCCTGTTACAAAACTACGCCGGGGAGATTAGAACATAGCCAAGCTGTGAGATAAAGGCAAAGCCAAATTGAGTTTACAGACGGAGCCAAAGGAGCCTGGGACCGTTCATCACAAGGGATGTGACTGTTTCTGCTGATGGAATCTGGCAGCCTATTCTTCTCACTGCCTTCAAGTGCTCAAACCGTGATTAGTCTAAATTAGATCAGCAGCACTTCGCAAGGTAGTAATGAGCAACAAGAAAACCTAGCTGGCACGTGAGCACATGCAGACAAAGACACACGCACAGGCACACGTACAAGCGTACACACACACACACACACACGCACACACACGCGCACACACACACATACGCGCGCAAACACACACACACACACACACACGCACAAGCGTACACACACACACACACACACACGCACACACACACACACACACACACACGCACAAGCGTACACACACACACACACACACGCACACACACGCACACGCGCACGCGCACACACACACACGCGCAAACACGTGTGCGCGCACACACACACACACACACACACACACAGTATCTACTTCTCTGATGTATGAAAAAGGCTCAGGGTTTGGTCTGATTCAGCACCTCATTACGATGGAGTGTTCCCGGCAACACGTTGTGTAAAATGAACCCTTACACAGCATGAATGATTAGGAATGAAGGCTCAAAGCCTAAATTATGTGGAGTGAGAAACACATTGCACCTCATAGCCCTTTGTCATAGACTACAGAGGCCATGCTTTCTGCCAAGTTTGGACTTGGGGGTATGAAATAATACTGAGAAATATTTAGCCTGTAAATAAAATTACATTATCAGGAATGACTGCACCATCAAACTACTCTGAAAACCAAATGTGTGCCAGCCTTTATACTGAATTAATAAGAGTGATATCAAAGTGAATCAAACCCTACAAAGAGTCTGGATATGAAATATGAGCACAGGCACCCATCACAAATATGAAAGTCTGCAAAACAATCATAACTGCTTTTGAGAAGGGGGAAAAAAAGATCTAATGACAAAGAGGAGAGGCTTTGGGGAGAAAATAGTCTAAAATGGTTCTCACAGTCATTCTCGTATCATTATAACTGTCCAGCCACCAGCCTCCAGCATCACATTACAACAGAACTTGAAATCTAGAGGGAACTTTAGAGTCAACAAAAGGAAAAATCACTGGTTATCTCATACACCTCTTGTACCTGGACTCCACTGCACCGTCACAATACAGTACAGTACTAAAGCTTTTCAAAATTACAGGTCATTTCAAATTCCATTCTGTGGTGTTATTTTTAGTGGAGGGGTGGGGTGGGGGGAAGAGGCTGACATCACATCATTCACCTCAGCCCACAAAAAAAAAAAGGGGACTGCTTTTCAAGGTGGATGCACATGTTTACAGCACGGTAACAATCTGCTTTGTTCAGAACAGAAAAAAAGGCTGTATCATGGTCAAAGACTTGTCCCCTGGTGCTTTTAGAGAGAGATAGAGAGAAAGACAGAGAGAGAAAGAGAGAAATCTAGCACACAAATCAAATGGCTAAAGAATGTTATGAACATGCCTTACGCATGTCAGAGTGAAGAATAGTCCCACATCACTCTGCGGCCAAGAGTCATGTGAAAGATGCACTGCCAGCGATTCTGTATGACACATGCCAAACGCACAGTAAGTAAACTCCTCTCTCTCCCTGAGTAATCCCTATTAGCCAGTCACACTCATGGAGGGCCTGCTTCACTGGTCGCAGACCGGCCATACAACTGCGTACTTCATCCTGTCTAATTACTGCGGCGGTTCTACAGGCTTGGCAATCTGATTAAAACCGAAGTGTGTGCGCGATATCGGTCATATATCTGTGATAATGCTAAAGTAAGCTAAAGCTAAAGCTATTCGTTACCTTAAGAGGGGCAGACGAAGCCGACTCCGATACGGGGGCAAAGATGATTGATAGAGACAAATTACATGATTTAACGCACAGTACTGTAGCTTTAATGGGGTTTTAGAAAACTCTCCAATCTAATCATTTCAGACAGCCTCTCACCATGGCAGAACGCAAAAGATACAAATCACAGAAAGGGAAGTGAGGAAATGATGAAGTGGAGCAGATGGTGCCATTCTCTCTCGTTGCTTCTGATCCAAAGGGCTTGCTCTGACAACACGCTATCCAACCGCCCACCTCCCCTGACAAATATCCTCATTTCACCCATCGTGACCCTTACAAGTACTCTACCTCATTTATTGCTTACTATTACCTTGTTTGTCATTTATCTTGTACATCTAACTTCAAGTTTTTGAAGAAAAAAAAAGAAGAAAACAAGTGTGTCTGAAAATAAACCCCAAATGTTTACACATGTCAAGCACAAGCCCTAGTACCATGGTCCTAGTCAAGCTAAATTAAGTTAAGTATATCCATCCAACTTTCAGCCCCACATTCTATGTACCAATGACCTCAGTGCTTCAAATTCCACATAAATGTTAAATGTAATTATCAGTGAGTTGAAAACCAATTTTCCAAACCTATTTTTGTGCAAAAAACTAAGTAAGATAGGCCATTAAATTATGATTAAACCTGTGTGAACAAAATCCCACAATTAAAGATTCTGTAATTAAAGACAACAAATTCTACAAGGCAAACAAATTATTTTCCATTAAATAAATACAGTTTGTAATAAGAAACCATCAGCTGTGCACTTAAAATCAAAAAGCAATTTAATGAGGTAATTTTTGAAGCAATTTCTTTCAACAAATAACTGATGTTAAAGTCACATCCCTGTTACACCCACTTAAAACTACAAGGCAGGAGAGTTCAATATTATCACTGCTGCATCTAAACTGGGCTCAAAGTCTTTCAGAAGTCCCTTTCAGACATGCACTGAAAGCCGGAACTTTACCTGGAGCAGCTGTATGTGAAAACACAAATGTCCGAATCAGTCAGGCTGGACATGAGACGGACTTCACTCTGCCAGGTCCCTAGCACAACGTCCGTCTAATGTTGCATTGAGTCCATACGTGAATAGAGCGGGTCATTTTCCGGAGAATTCACAGCGAGTGAGTGAGTGGGCGTATTGATGACATTTCTATCACGCGACTGGCGCGAAACCAGAAGAGTACAAACATCTGCTTCGTACTCTTTTCATATCCAGACTCTTTGTAGGGTTTGACTCACTTTGATATCACTCTTATTAATTCAGTATAAAGGCTGGCACACATTTGGTTTTCAGAGTAGTTTGATGGTGCAGTCATTCCTGATAATGTAATTTTATTTAGAGGCTAAATATTTCTCAGTATTATTTCATACCCCCACCATATTCATAATCCAGCCATGGAAATTAACAGAAACTTAATACAACTTAACTGCACCTGATCATGTCTCTGAGCTTCTCCACTGACTCAGTGAGCCAGCAATAAGCATTCTCCAAACCACAATGAGGGGTAATCCTCTACACAGAAACTAGATTCAGAGGCCTAGCAAAGGTTTTATAGCCTCTGAATATTTCAGAAGAACTTCAGGCAATTATACACTATGGATGAGAAATTGTCCAAATTCAGACATACTGAGGTGTAAACTCAAATGAAACAATATATATTTTTGTTTTTTTGACTGGGGACTTTGAGTGGGTGCAATGTTTCATGGCCAATGGGAAATTCAAAAGTTGTAGAAAGTTCGTATTTGATAACGTCATACTGTAAATATCATACAGTGAACTACCAGAGCATGAAACAGTGCTCCAAGGTATATAGGAAATATCTCCTCACATGAAAATTTGGTTTGTTTGAGTTCATTTATTACTGTAATAGCCTCAGGAATCTACAAATAAATTTAGGAGCTAATTTTGCCCTGGTCCTGCCCCTCTGAGAACTGTACAAAACTAACAGATAACGAAGTTAGGGCTGATAGCAGTGATTTGTTTTGGTGAAGGTTTTCTTTGTTTTTGGCCGGGGGTGGGGTGTGGGTTGTGGGTTGTCCCCCCCCCAAACTCTGCAATCACAGTCTTACTGCCCTGAGGCAATTGCCGCTGCCAGCTTTCCTATATGATAGGATTAAACCACCCCAACAAATACACCCCACCCCAACAAATACATACCGCTGCCTTATGTGTCACTCATATATATCCAGCTAAAAACAGAAGCTAAACCATAGTGCAGGGGTATTGCTCTCATATAATATGATTTAAAATGATGAGTCAGATCGGGTGCACTGTGCTCGGCGTGGTCTTAACATAAACAGCACGCCAAGAACGAAAAAATGAATTTAATGAGGCGCATCATAAGACACATATCAACATATCAACATTGATAATGACAAGGAGACCGACAGTGGTCACCAGGAAACCAGCATCCTAGAGTCTCGACCATCCAGAGGAAGTTCATATGCATTCAGACGAGGAGCACCAAGTGAAAACCTTTTCGTTTTCATCTGCTCCATGCATATAAATGATTAACACTGTTGCTATGAAAGTGCAGCATTGTCCCAATAGACTGCCATAGATCATAACAGTAATGGTATGGCTGGAATGACAAAGCTCCAAAGTGCCTGAGACATGTATGAATTTGATGAGTTATTGAGTGGCCCACTAAGTATCCTGGCTATTGCTCTTCTGTGGTTGCAATGGTTTCCATCAGTATGATTTCAGTATGATTAGAGGTGTAGACACTGCTCTCTGAACACCATAACCAGAGTGAAACTGATACAATTTTTCAGCTCACACATGCACGTGGGTGCGTGCACACACACACACACACACACACACACACACACACACACACACACACACACACACACACACAGAACCCGGAATGTCCTCCTCGTCACCAAAACCAATATTCACTGGTATGTTTCTTATACCTTACTCCCTAAAACACCTATTAAAGGGACCAGCAGACACAATCAGAAAGAAACCATTAGTTAATTAAACAGCAGTGAGGATATTTTCATTAACTGCACGTTTCCAATTCAAGCACTTTCAAAAGTACTTTTACGCTGTGCATGCTTCATTTAAAAGGTTTTTAAAAAGCCTCTTTTACAACAAGCAGAAGGGTATATAAAGGACATTTATGGGAGCAGTTCCACTGAATAAGGCCTTTTATCAACAAAATCACTTTGTCTTGAAGGTGCAATCCTACCTTTCCTGCATATATTTAGAGTGCTCTATCTGCTATTTGTTTTTCCTCTTAAATCACGGATGAAACCATATTCCAAAACCACATTCACACTGTCAAGTCAAAACTATTACAGACTACTGTCTGGGTTCAGTTAAACAAATAAGCAGCGAACAAACCTATCATTTAAAAAAAAAAAAAAAAAAGACAACATGAAAACAATTCCCGAGCACTCCCTTCTCCCGTTGGTGGAGGATGTTATCACTGAAGATAGACTGCGTCCCAGGGCACCTGGCAGGTTCTGGCTGCGAAACGGGTCAATAAGATGGATCAGTCTGGTCACTGAAGACAGCACCAGAGAGTCCTGAAAACAGGGTCAATACTGACCTCTCCCTGGACCCACGCAGGGGAACAGGGAGAGGTGCATGCTGGGGTTTGGGCTGGAGGACTTTTTGGAGGACCAACAAATAGGCAATCAGATGTCAGAATCTCCGCAATGGAACTTTCCCTTAACGCCGCAGGGCACAAGCAGGTACAACACACAGTTAACCGCACTGAGAACAACAGATCCGTTAAACGAAAGCGGGCTCCACAGACACCCTGAGACAGGGCACATCAACAAGCACTCTTTAATGAGGGCGAGAGCACATTCGCTCTCTGCGGTGTGTATACAGCAAACAGGTTAACAAGGACTTGCCGAATTGCCAGCGCCTCCAAACCATGTCAGCTGGACCTGCTGAACCCGAATAAACAGCCTATTTTCAACTTGCAAATTTAATCTTGTAAGTCTTGAGCTTTTGGGGTTTCCAAGAATCAATCTCCTCTCTCAACCAGACAGTTAGCTTGAAAATGATCTGAATCAGCAGCACCACCTAGTCCTGTACATATGGTTCGTTGTGGAACTGAAAAATACATCATTTGACACACCGCAATTATGCAGAATGGAATTAATCATGACATCAAGCCTACGAAATGAACACCAGGTCACTGTCACTGAGGAAAACACACAAAATGCTGTCATGTAAAATGAGAAACCAAGACTGAGAAATTAATTCACTCAAACCAAATACAAACATGAGATGCCTGCTAAAGCCAAGCATAGACATTTATATGCTTTAAACAAATGGTACCAACATGTTTTAGGAGAAATGCCGAAAAAAATTAGTTTCATCATCATTATCCTATTGTTATACTAGTTATAGATGACTGCTACTGTATATTACCGTACCCTTGTCTCTACCGTACAGCGAGCGTGGTCGACTCTCTGGCAGTTCCTTTTCGGCGTCAACATCTGGATCATGATGTCAGTTTTTATCTACTTCTTGTACAGTTTAGATGATCCCACTACAAGCTTAGAATTTTTTTGACCAAGCAACGGAAAAGACGATGCCAATTACGTCCACAGCCAGGCTTCTATTTTTTCATCCCCCAAATAGCTAGCTACTGTATGACAGGAGTGCTATAGAGCTGTTTCTGTTATTCCATACCCTCCTGAAATGTACCACATCTAGCTGTATTTCACAGCCTGAAGCCACTGCTGCCGCATAGGACATATTCAATGACTGTGCAATTTTTAAGGTTTCAAAACACTGCCTACTCTCATAATTATTCATGTTGGCCCATGGGTACCTTTATGGGAAGGATTTCCGCGGTAATATTTTGTGATGCACATTTGCTACAAATTTTGCAAAATCAAATATGATCATAAGAACAATATGTAAAAACGGCACTGCGTTTGCAATTACTAACTGAGAGGTGCATTATGTTAAATTTTTCTTTATACATTAAGAATGATTAGTGAAAATTATAGAGATACTTTACATAACAATTCTCTCTGTTTAAACACTACCGATATAAAAACAAATAAGAATTCCTTTAATATTTGCATAATGTCCCACTGAAATGGTTCCCACACCATCACAACTACAGACGTATTTAAAATGAAGGATTAAAACTCACTGGGCAGCAGAGCTATCAATAAGTTAAACCTCTCTCAGTTTATTTTCATGACTCTCCATCGATTTCATTTTTATGTAACACACCTCACCCCAATGCATCCCAACTGCACTGAAGTGCGTAAAATTAAAACCAAATAACAAAGGTAAAACGGCAAGAGTCAATCAATTGCACACAACAACATTAAAGGGAATTTAAAAAGAAGTGTTTATGGCTGGGCATTAAAATATTTAGAGTTTCAGCAGTTGTAGTCTGTGCTAGAGGAGAGTTTAACAATCAGGGAGCGTAGCAACTGAAAGATGTTAAACCAGCTGACTGGAGACGATACCTGTGTACCGCCATTAATGTTCTGCTCTCTGTGTGCTGAGATCACTCTGACACATGCAATGCTATCAATCCTTAAATTAAGATGACCCTTGCCCATTTAAGGCTTTATAATATTATGACTGCTACCTAATGCAGACAATATAGAGAATTAAGGCAGACGTGATACATACAGACATGTGGGTGACATTAGACATTCAATCAGGCAGCTGCATTTTGGGCAAGCTGTTGCTAATGAATGAAGTCACTCTCTTCGGTAATCCAGTCTACAATGTGTTACAGTACTTCAGACATAACATTATGGACCACTGAAGCAACAACTCTATGTCTTGACTACTCCACTGAAGGCTGCTCTCAGCATCCAGCAAAAATTCTGTAAAAAATAACAGTGAAACTTGTGGCATTAGGAATGAAAGAAATTCGATTTTATTAATTATATCATAAAAAGAAGTTGCTTCAAATCTGATCATGCATACTTAGGTCTGGATTCAGTCATTTCAGCCTTTGCAAGACAAGATGCATTAAATCTGCATAAAATCAGTACAGAGGCGGAAACCAAATACATACTTCCTGACGATGTGGTAAGATGTATGCAATGAACGGTAATGATCACAAAATGTAACCCTGTAGAGGTCTTTTTCTGACTTAACGCCCTTAAGGAGATGGAAAGGAAAGGATGAGAAGACTGCAACCCAGACCTGCGTAGGATATTCTCAGATGAACCAAGCTGCTGCATCTATCTTTCATGACCTTAGTGTAAGATCCGTCAGAAAGATATGACATTACTAAAACAACAGGCCGTGTGGAGGTCATTACAGACAAGGAACAAGGCTGATCCAGTGCCATGACTTGAGGAAACTTGAATTTTTTCAGATCCTCTCAAACCAAGTGGTAAGTCAGCTGTTTGACAACCTTCTCTAGTATTTTGTTCAGAAAGAAAAGGATATAATTCATTGCAATAAGAACCTAGAGCCAAGTGGGCCAAGGGACAAGGCTATATGTAGTGTCAGAATTTGGCAATATATGTGTTCACAAAAACATTTTCATTCTACCGAAATGCCAATTTACACACATGTACAAATCAGCCTGTAAAAACAATTACCAAAATGAAATTAAAATGAAAAATTATTTATATAAAATGAAGCAAAGTTACATAAAACTATCAGGGCCAAATTATGTCACACAAACTGACCAACTGCTACTCCACAGAAGTACTACCATTTCGTGAATTCTTTCATGTAACTTGGAAGTCTGTTTTCCTTTCCAACCACGGGGAAAATAATGCGTCTTTCAACACACATCTGAAATAAATAAGTTTATTTTTCTCTCCTAGAGAGTCGTACTGTGTGAAATAGCCACTGGATGTGGGTGAGTCTCTCTGGGGATTTGTTTTGGCACTCGCCTCGATTCAGTGCTTCGCTGCAGCAGAGCAGGAAGGTATCCTGGTGCGATTAACCAATCCAAAGTCTGGGTGAAAGAGAGGAAAAAAACAATCAGATCTTCTTAACACGCTCTCTATCCCACTGATATTGCCTTGGCAAATGACACCACCATCTCACTACCACATCAGAGTTATAACTAGGAAAAAATTTCATGGTGAGTTGCAGTATAAAAAACATGCATTTTATGGAAAAAAAATTCACCTGATTCTTGGGCCAAGTCAGTAGATTTCCAAATTCATTTGCAAGTCTGTAATCCTTTTAATGCAAACATGCTGTGGTTGGCATCCCTGCAGCTATCAGAAAATAACAATGTTAACTCTGCCAGATGTCATCAGCTAACACTGACAGTGATGCCATTTCTAAACAAGAAATTACTGCTATCTAGGTAGATTGGTAGAACCTACCAATCCAGTGCTGTATCAATTAAAATAACTTTGCAAGATTCTTTAACATTTTCTTATACAGAGGAAAGAGAATACAAGACAAGAAAGAGATATGCTTCCAGCTGTTTTAAATAAAGATACATTTTCAGTACCCTCACATGTATAAAATTTCCCTTTTCTATTACCCTGTTGAAATGTATTTCTGCAGTTTATCCTGTGTCAAGTGTTATTACATATTCTTCAACAAAATGCAAACGCATTTGTCTTGCAGTGAATTCATTCAGAGCTTGCTGAGTGAAGAGCCATACAATATGCATTTCACAACCTGCTGAAGAAAGTCTGCAAATGAAAAAGTACAAACAAAAGCCGTAAATATCTAACAATTACCATTGGCGTTTGCGCACGGCTTGTGCAGCAGTTCTTATTCCCTCTCTAGATTTACCTACTATTAAAAAATGAGATTAAATATATTAGCAAGCTTTATTGCTTTTTTAGTTTGTTATTAACTTGAAAAATAAGCAATTTTAAATTAAGACGACCGCTTGACAGAAAGAATTTAATTAATCGAATTATAAAGTATTACTGACAAACGAATCCTTAATTATTATTAAAGCAAGGCCCTAAAAATTAAATGTAAACGTTCCAAGTATTTAACTGCAGTTTCACCCAATAATTGCAAATCCACAACCCTGGCTTTGAACCTCTAGTGGAGAAACATTAATATTGAGTCTCTCTGATGCAGAGAGACAAACACATACCAATCCAAACCATCAAGGTGAAGGTAACGGCCTTTTTCATCATAACACGAGGAGCTACAAAGAGAATGAATAATGTGTAATTCTCTTTTTTTTTCTATTAATCTTGTCAAAATGCAGACTGTAAATGCTGACATGCACAGACAGTGAGTGCATCTGGCATTGCTTATGACCTGCTGGTGACACACACCATGTGACTAACTGTGAGGAGTAACAGATTCTGGGGGGGGGGGGCAGTGTGAGCGCTAGTACTGTTCCTGCCTCTCCTGTCCTCACCCTCAGCTACCTGCACACTGCTCTCCCAAACCTGCTTCTCCAGGGTTCACGGGGTGGCGGAACTACAGTGCACAGCCTCACAGTTTCCTGCACGCCGTAATGAACGGCGCACGTCCGTGCACCTCTGCAGTCAGAGCTACAGGTGTGGGTGTGAGTATTGACTGTGGTCGTTTTACGTAAACTAAGTGCTGCAATGGAACTGACCTACATGCCAAACAGTTGGTTTGAAGAGTACCGAAATATCAAGCTTAGGAAAAAAATATATATATATTAGATGCTACTTTATATCTACTCATCCTTTCTTCCCCTTGCGAGATTCTACATGCAAAAGATCAGACCCAGACACAGGGTTTCCCATGTTCTCTCAAAGGGCGACTGAGGAGGTTCTTTTCATTTTTGCAGTTCGTGCACACAGTTACGCAGTAGTGGCACAAATCTACCAGATGAGGATATAATGTTTTAGGCAGAGCTGCGAGTCAAAGAACAGCTGTTCTCCTCCCCCGGAGCCTTCCAGAAAGAGTCACCCTCGGCCAACGCTCAACATTGCCACAACCAATCATGCACTTAACGTGATCAACAGTCTGCACAGGACAAATTACTACAACCCAACCATCCAGGGGCTTAAGTATTCCCCAAGGACCCTATGCCTTGATTGATAATGGTTATGGTGTGCAAGAGAAAATTCCAGAGGCTAGAACTCAAACCCATTATGGTGATTTAGCAGAGTTCACTGAACATTAACTCAGTAATCAGCCAAAGAGAGCTGAGAAATGCAGGAGAAATGTTCTTCTGACATCCTCATGATACCGCCACACTCGCCGATTACCCAGCATGCCTCTCTCACACATGGTTCAGTGACCGTGCTAGAGTGCGGGCACGGAGAAGGCAGTGGAAATGTCTTTCACAAAGTGTCCATGTATGAAACCGAACTCAGCATCTCCTACCGTGAAATTACAAGACAAACTGCTCAACACACTCCCTTTCACTTAAGTTCAGCATTTTCAACAATCAATTGAAGACCGTTCTTTGAATCAACTCCTTTATGGCAACAGATCAAATCTTAACTATGACATTTTGCTTCACCTTAAAAAGGGAAAATATTGCTAACTGTAGTTGCACTTGTTTTGCTTGTTACAGCCACGCTGTTAGGCAGCTGCATCAGATTTAAGTTGAATCCCAAAGCAGATAAAATAAAGGCAGGGAAGAAAGGCAATTTCACGCATGTTATGGCTAATATTCTCTGGGTTTTACTGTTCTCATTATGCATTTTCATAAACCTTTTAGTGGTACCTTTCAATACCTGGAACACTGCAGACACACCATATAAACACACAAACACATATATGCAGATTTATTCCAAAGTGCAGTCAAGGTCATCACTGCTACCACTACCGACTGAGTTTTCAGTGACACTAAGTAGCTCAGTGATTTTGACAGTATATAAGCTGATGGTAGTTTCCATATCATGAATAACGTTTAGCATTTATTGAAAAGTATCTCTTTCTTACTTAAAAACAGACATTAAAAACTTAATACCAGCTCTAACCAGGGTTACAAATTACCCAGAGTTGGCAAAAGGAAAAAAACGCCACTGGTGGTGTGAAAGGTGAGGGGAATTGTTTGTCAAAAATGTCTTACTCACAGCTGGTATAATGTGGCAATGAATACATAAATATACACTTCCATTAACCTCATTTTTAAGGGCACGCTGCGAAGTTTTAATAGTGGTAAAATTAATCTAGAGGAACTGAGGGTGTTTAGGATTAATTCTGTTCTCCAAACTGTGGGTACTCAGACATGAGTCACATAGAGTCAATGGACTTTTTAACTGCACTTCAGACAGAGCTTAAGCTTCACAATGATGATTTTTTTTTGTGACATGACACCTTTAAAAGTGCTTTCTTACTCTTTCTGGGCACACAGAGAGGATTATTTGGGTGCTATTTGACTATGCAGGGAAGCACAATTACACTTCTATGAGTGCAGCTCAATATGTAGATAAATATTCATAAAACAGAAATTCAGCTCAACAGTTGACTCAATCGGGGGCATTCAAAAACTCCATTCTTTGTAAAGTTTATTACAAAAAGGGCGAAGTGGACCTTGATCAGACACACATATTATAGAAAACATCAACAACAGTCATTCACTTGGATTTCAAATGGAAAAAAGTAAACATGAGAGATAAAGAAAGAGCCAGACAAGGATGAGGCAGAGCTGAAGGAGGTGAGACAGTGCTGGAAAGACACTCGGCCAAAATTCTGCCAGAACAGAGTGAGATGGAGGGGGATGGTGGCAGACCTACAGTACGATAAAGTGTAAAACTGCTGAAGCAAGCATGTGCTATAGGAAAACTTCTTGGTAGTAGTGTAAACTGGTTTCCTGATCTGGCCCAGAGCAAGACATTACTTTTATTGGCATGATAAACATTAGCACAAAGTCTTGTTTTGACACAGTGCTGCGTCCAAACCACATATCAATTGGAATCAATAAACACAGTTCTAATGAACCCGTCTTCAAAATGCTCCATAGTCCATATACTTCAAAGTCCAATGAATAGGTCTTGCAAATACTTCAAAGTCCAACGAACACTTCTCCCAAATGCTTCAGACTCCAATAAGCCTTTTTTCCAAATGATTCAAAGTCCAACAGACCCTTCTCCCGAATTCCTCAAAATCCAATTACCCCTTCTTTCAAATGCTTAAAGGTCCAATGAATAGGTCTTCCAAATTCCTCCAAGTCCAATGAATTCTTCCTCCAAATGCTTGTGGTGATGAGCCCGTTTTTGATTTTTTTTTTTTTTTGCCCTAAACACTCACCAAGACTAAGTGTGAAACTTACCAGTTCAGATTAAAGACCAAAGTTTTAAAAAGTGCCTTTCAAAGATTACAAATCTAATCAATAGCTTCTCATTTAAACCTTAATAACCTGTGGGACACTCGTTAACCCTAACTAATAAAGCTATTAAAAAGTCAAAAGCTTTCAGCTTTATTTCTTTGACTTATTACTACTAAACTACTAAAATAAAATCTAATGGGTAAGAGAACATGAAGATAAAATCTTCCTTAGGAAATACTCAAAACTTACACACAGCACAGACCTTAAAACCTATTCTTTTGTGTTGAGATAGCAAGCAGCACGTGACAGATTTTCAATCTTTTAATATTCTATCCTTTCAAGTATCTTCCATAAAACGCATATACATACTGTGTACTGCGTACTACACACGTATATACTGTATACTGCATGCTATTTTTCAGTGTAGTACCCAGTATTTACAGCACATCAAAGGTGGCGGACGAGGCTACCAACTCACCCGTAATGATGACTGTTTTTGCGTTGATATCAGTACTGCATGTATAAATGACACTTCTTCTTCACCCTCAGATGTTTGTATTCCTGCAGTTTCGCCCCAGTCGCGTGATAGAAACGTCATCAACACGCCCACTCGCTCACTGTGAATTCTCCGGACAATGACCTGCTCTATTCACACACGGATTCAACTGGACATTATACGGACTTTGTACTGGGGAGCTGGCAGGGTAAAGTCCATTTAATGTCCAGTCCAACTGATTCAGACATTTGTGTTCTCACATACAGCTGCTCCGGAAAATGTCAAGATAAGTTCAGGGTTGCAGTTCGCGTCTGAAAGGGGCTTTATTCACTGTGTTATTGCCGTATTTGTGTAAACTACAATTTATTATTTTTGTTTTTCCACAAACAACAAGCCTGGAGAAGCCTAAATAAGATGCGTGTCTTGGGCATTACGAAGCATTACAGTTATTAACTGTATCAGCCCTGCAGTTTGATTTCATACCTCATTATTTCCTGTGAATATTGTTCAGCTCTGAAAAAAATGTCATAAGAAATTGGTTTGATTAAAGTATATCCAGTGTGAATGCATGGCAGTCAAATACAGTAATAGGTTTTTTTGTTTTCAATGTTTCCAGGCATTAGCCTCTCTAATCACGGATCATCAAATGCTTAGTGTCGTGACAGCATTTCTGGCCTTACATATGACAGTCATGTCAAACACTGTTAAACGATACAGAACATGTGCCTTACAGTACATACCAAGTAATGTCCTTGGCTCAACAAATAAAGAGAACGCATGTGCCTTGCATGCAACCACATCAAATGCATGATCGAGCAAAAACAAAAACTATGCCATAAAAGATACATAAAAGCATAAAATAGACTCATGGAGCCCTTGAAGAACAATCTGACTTAACCCAACATTAAAGATTATTATTATATATTTTTTTATAATAACATACACTATTATATAATATAAATATTATTATAACTTATTATATTTAAAAATATAAAACTTATACGTGACTAATAAAATTAAAGCAAAGATGAGGACCGCTTGAGCTGTACCAGTTTTTAAGTACCTTTGAATAAATGGCCTCCCATTATTGCACAGAGTCAGCCAACCAGCAGTCAGTCAACCAATCTATCAATTTATCTTCAGGAAATACAACTTTAATTATGAAATTATCACTCTCTTGACGAGATTCAGCCAGTGCACCCTTTGCTGTCTGTTAGCCTCCAAGGCTGGAGCAGGTAGAATAATTATTTTAGAATGAGTTTTTTTTAGGATGGTACAACATGCTGTAGTTCCAATCAAGCAAACAGTGTATGCCATTCCTGCATGTGCTTAGAACGACACATAAATGATTGCGGTTCCAACAAATTCTTCGCAGCCAGTATGATGGGAGATCGATGACAAAGCCTAGACATTTTCACACATCTTTCAGCCCGAGAGAAGTGTGTTTTGTAAAACCCAAGACTAAGAGTGGCCAAGCAGAAGCTACCTCACGTTCCCTAATAAGATCCCAAGCCTGCAATACAGCCCTTAAAATAAGTGGCACGGCAGGTGGGGTTAATGAGTCCTATAGCATGTGAATGGCACGTCTGGCACGTCTGGCTACAGTGTATATTTTTAAAGGACACTGGAGATCCTAATCCATTGCAATCCGGCTGTAGAGTTGGACAGATGCAATGTGATTAGATGTGCGCGCGTGCGCACACACACACACACACACACCATACTGTTAGATTTTCTAGTCTGAGCACAGATTACTACAGTGTGCACACTGCCTGACCGCAGTAAAACAGTTGGCTTTTTTTCCCTCCCAGATACAGTGCTCCAGCATAAACACACAATCGCGGTTTTCTGTCTGTACCTGGGACCGTTGGGACTGAGGTCCAGGTTAAATAAAGTCTATGACTCAGACATCTGTCTTGGGCTGATCCTGGGATACACTCTGCCATCCGTGGGGGTTAGGTCTAGGGACCAGTTTATTCCAACCTTAAGATGTCTTGTGCTGATGAGACGAAATGGCCTTGTATGGGAGAAATGTTAATAAAGCACCGGAGGAGCCATTCTGTGCTTTGTTACTTTTAGTCTGGAATTTATGTAACTGGCACTGTAAATAATTATTTAATACATGTCCAATGAATAATTGCTTATTGCATATATGCCGTTTAAGAAATTTTTTGGATGTTTTCATAACATAAAATTTACTGGCAACTAGCTACTAACATGAGCAAGCTAGCTAAATGGAGAAGTTATTGGAGCTTGTGACTAACTACAGGCAATACAGATTTTTGACTGTATTGCCTTCTTACATATTTATATATGCACACAAGGCTGTTGCACAAGGTTGCATTATATTCCTTTCAACATTTTAAATCAGACAGTGGGTAAGTGAAATATATAATCTTTGCTTTGTGTGGGATATTGTGACATTGTGGATGTGAGGATCTGATGTATTGCGTTTGCCTGGAACCTGAATTGTCTGTCAACGTCCCATCCTGTTGTCTGTGTCTCTGGAGTCCTGAGCAACAAATGTGTCTGTGTGTTACCGCATGGTCCCGAGGTTTCATTCTGCACATATATGGAGTTGATATGACAAGTGTATGTGTGTCAATTACCCATGTGCAGGGTTAGCTACAAGCTAAGTAGTCATATTGGAATGTAAACACAGCCTTTACAAAGCTGTTCAATGAAGAAAAAAAAGCCCAGTGGAAGAATGTACCATATATGAAAAATGAAAGTCTATGCATATGTACAGGCATGTCATAATAATTCAAAAACACTAGCATAGATGGTCCAGAGCATGCAGAATGTGACTCCATTGGACAGTCATGGTAAATATGATTTTTTTATATTTAAGCTTTGCTGTCCTTTCAGTATGTACCTTGACACATTTGAGGCTAAAATGACAACATATAACCATGATGATGATTACAGCTTGGGCATTACAAGCACACCTCAACCCCAATCTAAAACACTGCATAGACAATATGGAAAAAAAAATTAAATCGGCATATTTTCTCATGCCACACATGACTTATAGGAATGTCTACACACCTGATACCAGTTAATCTACTTAGTTTAGGGACAGGCTGATGTTGAAACCTGCGAGGCATTTCTGCCTGTTGCACCTCCACCGGTGCCTGCATACCAGCTACAGGGTCTTCAACTGGGAGCCATCCTTCACTGATGTTTCACCCCTTTAATCCCAGAACATCTCAGGATGGTGGGGCAGCGGTCAGGGACGTCTCCCTGCCTCTCCCTGCAGCTGGATTTAGATGGTCACTAAGTGGCTTCTCGGTTCCCCCAGCTCTTGTCTCTTCTACGTAGCCAGAGCCAAAAGCTTCCCTTTTCTGCTTTTTTCGGAGAGATCTTTTAGGACTTTTTTGACTTTCACTGACGTGAAGCCAATGTCTCCCAGGAAGCGCTTGGTTGAGAGGCTCACAGAAGTGCTTGGTTGAGAGGCTCACTTAAATATATATTCGCTTACTTATTCATCATACACTCCAAACACAATTCATTACCTACTGCAAAGCAGTTTGCTTTGCCATTTACATTACAACGTTATCACGTAGATTCCATCTAGATTTACAAATGAACAGCAAAATGCTGGTGTGAATCCATTTGTCTTCTGTGTATTTCCCCACACACGGAGCCAGCCTCCCATTCACGCAGACACACACGCTGTGGCAGGGCATGTGAAGTGACGGCATAAGCACTCCTTCTAGTCAAGCAAAGCCGATTTCACCAACCTTAATGACAGGGAGTGGGATCAACTGGGATCAACACACAAGAATGAAGCTAAAAATACCAGCCTGGGGGGTCAGAGTGTTCGAAATTTTGATAGGAGGCACGCGTGGTGTGCCGTAATTAAAAAAAGATTAACAAATAAAATTAAGAATCTCAATTGAGAGCCGGGTTGATCCGTGACGTGACAACATTATCCCAAATCATCAAATGCTGCCCCAATTTTTTTCCCCCTGGGTATAGCTGGATGTACTTCTCAGTGGGAGACAGTGGACACTTAATTTGGGTGGGTGGGCAGGGGGGGCAGAAAATTTCAAATCTGTGTTTATCTCCATCTGTGCAATACCAATGCCTGGTAAAAGATGAGAGAAATGGTTAGGTACTAAAAAATGTGCACTCATACACATGAAATGCAGTTTATGATGACCTATTCTCTGTAATGGACATAATCGGTTCATAGTTCTCCCACCTGAGGTGATACCAACACCCCAAATTTAAAGCAATGAAAGTAGATATCAATGGCCACAACAAAACAGCGATATGTTAAATTACTGTGGTGGCATACCGTAAGGGGTTTAGACAGACGTGAGGTTAGTTATCAATGCTTTTCCCATCCGTAAATTATAAATGTCACTCGTAAAACCTTTGAAAGGAAAGGCACTTCTGTAAAAGTATCACAATCTGAGTTTTGATTAAATCTTTACAAATGTTGCACGCACTGGCAAAAAGGACTGGATGTAGATATCTGAAGACGAAAATGTACCTGTGGTATTCTGCCAAGTAATTCATTGCTGAATCTGTGCCGGCTGAATGTGAGAAACAAATCAAATATTTATAAAAAGACAGAACATTTTCCTTTTTCCAAATCTTCAGGGCAAAAGAATGGAACAGATGAAAATATGACCAGCCTGTTTAGAGAATATGAAAGTGCCATTCAGGACTTTCCTTTATATCAAATTATGTTGTTTTCCCTGTGGTCATGGCTGGCATAAAATGGAATCCCTACCAACAGAAGAACTGCACATTCCCTCTTACAAAACATTACAAAATATCTACGCTCATTCAATATTCTAATTCTGATGTTGACATGTTCTATTAAATGGAAAAAATCCATCAATTAATCAGTTTATCAATTCATTGTATTATCACTTATTAAATTCAGTTCTTGCTGTTATTACCACCTAATGATTTAAAAATGATTTTGCCCCCTACTCTAATTACACAATGGTGTCAGCAGACCTCAACCTGGGATATAAATACTGAATAATAATTATGACATAAAGAATATTAGCTGTATATTAGTAAGCCTCTATACCACGTAAGGTACACGGTAAGTTGTGCAGATTTTAAGTCGCCAAATAGAAACCAACACATAAAACGGACCTGAACATTACAAATGCAACACAGCCTGCCCAACAAACAACAAAAACCCCTGGCCGTTAGCAGATTTCATATCTGCTTAATTCATTAGGGGGATTATACGATAATAACACTCAGCACTTCGCCCTTCATTTCTCAGTTTAGCATCTATTTATAAAATGTCAAGTTAATTTAATAAGCGACTGTCACTGTACCAGCGGCTGGTGAGAATAACGATGAGTGACAAAGAGCCTTGCGCTCCTTTCATACCTTCTGACATGGATGTGCCTCCGTATTTGGCTGCCAAAGCTAAACCAACAGAAGAGGCAGAGGCTTAGAGAGAGCTTACCCCTTCCATGCCCCGTTTCGGTGACGTCTCTAAATAAATGACAGCATTAACAAAGGAAATAGCCTGCATTTCCACACCATGGAGATAAATCTTAAAACCTTATGGTTCTCCTTTCAGCTTCCGTTTGCACCTGAAACAGTCAAAATCGGGAGATTTTATGCAAAGCAAATATATCATCATTACGATAAGTCTGTGGTTGATAAGCCGTGTTCATCGTCCTTGTCAGACTGATATTATTTTCTCACGTCAACCCCTCTCTCATTTTCATACATTTTCATGATTTATATTAACTATGACTTCTCCAGAGAGATAAGCTACTACATGTACCTCAAAAACCATTTAGACGATTCATTGCTAGCATGAGATCTCAAACCTGGACTTGGACTGTAACATTTTGTATGATTTATCTGTGGAATATGACACTCATTTCAGCCAGGATTAAATCCCAAAGCAAATATTACTCTGCTTCCTGGATGACGCGCATATCTGACTGCAATGCATAATGTTTCCGTTACAGTGGAGACAGACTAATGAAGGAGATCCTTCGACTCTGTCTTTGGTGCATGGTTTTATGCACTCTCCAGGCATTTCTGTGAGTGTTAACATGGGTAGAGCAAAAAAACTGTCACAGTGGCCAAATGACCGTTATTTCAGAAAGAGTTACAGCTGAGAAACTTTGACCGGAAATGTAACATTTTCATTAAACGTTCAACAGAACACTCGGTGAGCCCAGTTTCACAGAAGCTAAGTGGACTTGTAAAAAATTTTTTTGATTTTTTTTCTCTTTTTAACAAATCAATGAGGCATGAACGTAGCAAAACTCTTCAGGTCAGGAACAACGACAAACCTTAGAGCCGTGAACACGAAAGCAGGTAACGCGACTCATTACATAAATGTGTATTGCATCCGGCAAAATAAACTACAGAAAAATGATGTACATAAAGTTTCAAATAACTTACAAAGGGGGGAAATGCACATAATTTAAGAATGCATTATTCGATTGCGTTTCTATGTGAAATGACCTTGTCACTTCCTCTTTATATTTCTAATCTATAAGAGCAGTGCAGCATCCTCTGTCCCTTATCCGCACTGACACGCATCCAACGACATTAAGTCAGCCACGTTTACTTACATAAAAAGGCCAACAGTGAAATACATGTGGATGACAAACCCTCAACCTATGGGCTATTTGACTGAGCACTGTTTATACCATCAGTGTTTAGGGTTTTTTTTACTTTAGCCATTTCACAGCCTGCAAGTCCGTCAGATGAGATATAATGACACGATCCACACTTGCACTGCGATTTATGAAGCTGTCCATTGTTATCGCATACAGTGTAGACCTGGTCAACGATGCAGCCAAATGGATGCTTATGAGAAAAAAAAAAATAATATGCAGCAATTGGTATACAGTAATATGAAATAAAATATAATGAAATTTAACTTATCTCCAAGATATGTGCATGACACAGTGTCTAAAAAGTGGCATTAACTTATTTGCGTTCTAATACAGACTATATTTTAACAGATATTAAGCATATATTACTTTTACATCTGGGGCTTCGTATATTAATGCATTTTTGTTTATCTGAAACCCGAGGATCATCATCTTTCCTTTAAGCAGACAGCAACAACCGAATGCGTTTATTCTGGGGAAAGAGGTGGGGTCGTAATTAAATTCCGCCTTCAACCAAATATGAAAAGCGTGAGTATGACAGCCATGACAACCTGAGCAGGTAGAGCTGCCTCCCGAGGCCTAACGTTAATCAAACAGGACAACGATGTGACACCTGAAAGGTATCCACAGACGGGCGGGCTAATCACTCAAAGGAGTCAACTCGGATTAGCAAGAGTGGCTGCTAAAACACATGTCCAGTGCAGTGTTCTGGGGGGGCACGGGGGGCATTTTCATCCGTGTACTGATACTAACGTAAGGTGAGTGTTCAATTACGTGTCTCCGCGAAAGTGGAGAATCTATAAAACAACACTTCAATGACTGTACATTTTGTTAATAAAAAGCATTAATTTTGATGATTAAATTTTAATTTTGAATTTTGCAATGAAGGAATTACATTTTCCTCACACCTAATTTGTACAGTTTATCTGGTGCCATGTTGTTACGGCCCAGTCTAGGGTCAGACCGTAACAGGGAAAAAAGGGGAGACCACAGTCGCGAACATTGGGAAACGTGTAACAGATTGCACAATGTACAGTATGAACTAAATCCTCACTATATCACTATCATTGTCTCGAGCTGCCCAGAACAATACATAGGCCTCAATTCAATCAAAGCAATTTGTCTTAATATCCTTGACAGAGCATCTCCTAAATGAATGTAATGTAATGAAATGACAGTTTTAGGCATGTAGCACTTTCTCCTTTTCTTCTACAAACTGCTCTGCTTGGCAGTCACTACAATAAAAAACTCAACTCAACCCACTTACTTAAAGCCAAGACCAAAGCAGACCGCCGTTAGGCTAAATAAAGTCCATAGCCCTTACATCTTCATGGAATATGACACAGATCACACTCACATATTATTGAAATTCTGTGGTGTCAAAATATCTCTCTGAAATGCAAATCACCCTGGATACCAAATTCCTACCCAAGAAACAAGTTAAGTAAACGCTTCAACGACAGGGCTTTCATGTTATGACAGCTTTAAGTCAGATTTTTTACGCCAGAGAGAAAAAGAGAAAAGCGGCCATGACCTTTAAATCCCTACAGGAAACATGGCAGGAATTGACTTAGAAAGGAAGCACCATGCCATCATAAGTCATCTATGACTGTTCACCAAGAGTCCTCAATGACATCACTTGCTAAGGGCCCGTATATATTGTTCAGCATTCCACCTGACTGATCAAATATTTTGATGATTTTACGACACACAGTACCAGTCGAAAGTTTTGGCACACTTACTCATAGAAGGGTTTTTCTTTATTTTTGCTATTTTGCACATTTTAGAATAATAGTGAAGACATCAAAACTATGAAATAACTCAAATGGAATTATGCAGTGACCAGAAAGTGTTAAATCAAACTCCTTTTTTTATATGTAAGATATATTTAAGATTCTTATATTTAAGTAGCTAATTTTTTTTTTAAATTCATTGTTTTGGAAAGAAGTTCATACATAGACAAATATAAATGGTGAAGCTGATGCCTAAGAAAGTTAAGTATAAGTCTGTAGATCAAAATGTCTTTGAATGCATGTTCCCCATTATCTTAACCAGGTGTGTCCAAACTTTTGACCGGTATTGTACTCCCTAGTGGTTTTTTCACAGGACATGTAATCTATTTGTCTGTGGTACAGGGCTGCAATCATGCTTTACAGTAAATGTATTCTTTCAACATTTTCAACGTATTAATTAAAAAATAATTATTACATCTATTCAAACATTCATAGTTTTTCATGTTAAGGAAAAAGTGGATGTGTAAAAAAAGATGAAAAAAAAAACATTTTAATGCTTCTGTTGTCCAAAGGCTAGTAACACATCTGAGACTTCAGTAATAAATTTAAATATTACTAGCACAGATTTTTTTATGTATGGACCAGAGTGATACATTTTGCATTGAAAATGTATAGTCAGCACAATGACACAGGCAGCACTAGAACCACAGATATTCTATAATGACTAGATATTAATCTACCTGTTTCTGTTATGGAACCTCCTGTCCCGCGCCAGAAGTTCCCAGATGGAGAAAAGAGGGAATGTTGGAGTTTAAAGTCCGACATAACAGAATATTTCTGCTGGCTCCTCCTACACAGAGGACAGCAGAAAGACAGTTATTGAATATCTAGTCATAACAGAAGATCTTTGCTATTAGTCTTTGTTATGCTACTCATTATTGCTTCTTCTACTTTCACGTCATAATGATTTCTTGTCAATATATTCAAATCACCTTTTTTTCCCATTTTGTCAGCAACTCTCCTTTTTACCCTTTAAATGAAGCCCTACCCATGCAAAATGAATGGCAGAAAAGTGAAGCCTCCTTTTTTCTGGTTTTATACTGTAAACAGGCCACCCAGCACAGCATGGAACAGCACGTTCTGCTTCCAACAGAATGCAACTGACTGATTGGCAGTGTACGATCAATTCTGTGTCCAGGCTGAGCAGAGTCAGGAAATAGAGCTGGCTATGGGTAATGGGAGGCAGATGGTACCTACCTGGAGCTTCAGGAAAATCATTAAAGAGGAATGATCACACAGCATCTGCCACGCAGACACTGCTCCCAGACCGAGGACCAGAGCCGCGATCACGTTTATAAAAATCAATGAAGACAGGAAATGAAGGTGTGGCATTCGACCTGGCTAGGTATGGGGTTACTGATGAATGAACACTTCTTTTTAAATGCATTTGGAAACAGGGGATTTGCTTTTTATTCAAGTGTGACAGTGAGAATTTAAAATTTATTGCTAGAAGATGGCCAGCTCATATTTATGCTAAACACATCTTCTATGATGTATGACACTTTGATACAAGGTTGAATACTTTCTTTGCATAAAAGAATTTGACTATTGGTGCAATGCAGCCTTAAAGGCAACATTTCTGACTATGATGGTTTCAAGAGAGTTTAGTTGTATTCCGAAAAAACAGATGTACCTTCATGCCTGGTTTTTGCAGAAGGGTGAATATGTTCCAGCGAACCATTGGAAAATGAAGAAGTTTCACAAAATGCTGCATTTTTGAACAGCCACTGAGTAAATTACATCAAAAATTACACAAAGACAAAAACAGCTCTTACTTTTAGAAGAACTGTGGTCCACCGATTGGAAGCAGTGATCATGCTTGGGGCATCATTTTCCCTGAAAATGAACAAAAAAAAACACAAAAATGTAAATATTTCTACTAACAATGAAAAATGACATTACCTCCACATCCACATAGGAGCTGCCCCCTACTTGCAAAGATTGCCAAATCTGTAGGCCCGCACTTCCCTTACAATTCTGGTAATACTGTTAAAAATCTTTGTTTCTTTAACAGAAGCATCTGCACTCTCTCCAGAGAATTTACAGGAATAATCATGTTGGCTCATTACTAAAGCTTTTTGCATTTTATTGTCAATAAAAAGAGCACAACATTACCAGACCGGTAGAAAAGGAATACAAATGAACATGAACAGCAGAATATGCACACTCGGCCAGGGCTGCCAGCTCTTCTGTTATGAAGAAGAATATATGGAAAAAGTCTTCCCTTTATATATTTATAATGTAACTCTTGACACACATAAAGAATTATTTTCATATGAAGTATTGCTATAAATATGTATTGCAATCTCTTTTTCAAGTATTTTTGAGTCTGTCAGAAAAAGTGATTCTGGCAGTGATGAACATTTGGTAAGGATTGATGCACAATATCAATAGGTCTCTGATTCCTTTCAGCAAAACCACTGAGTCAACTTCTGCTGCATGTGTCTGACAGCGGAGGTACAACTTTGTAAAATTTGACAGATATTTCAATCCGAGCATTCAGCACAGAGTACCTGCCTTGTGACGTTAAACTTTCGATAAACACTTAAATTAAGCATCCTGGACTTCCTGTAGTGTTTGAGATGCGTCCTTAACGACCTTGATTAAACGGAAATGCAACACAGCACACCTTTCACCCACCGTTCCAGCAGCGCACCCAGAAGCATGACGCCAAGTCTGAAACTCCATTGACCAATCTGACCGTGTACGGCATAATGTTCAGAGCTTCTGGACGCACAAATGTGTAGTGCTAATTTAAGCACATCAGCAGTTGCCCTGGAGACCGTGAGGAGAGAGGTCAGTCCTGCTTGGTTGGTCAGGGGACCCTGCCTGCAGGCAGTGGGCTATTCTGTGCCCAGGGTCCGCATGTTCATATCTCATGGCATCCTCATTTTGACGGGCAGGAAGCCAAGTTTTACCACATGTTACTCGGCCCTCATACCACACCACCCACCACACTGGAAAGCTCCGGAAATACCCTCTGGCGCCAGACCGATTCCTGCCAAGCAGTGCTGGTGAAAGAGAACAAACTGTGTGGCTTGCCTGATGCTGAAGAGTCACCAGAGATTTCTCCAAAGATGTCGTGAAAAGATGGCAGATTCTGCCAGCTTTCTATTAAAAATTTCACCTCTTGCATCGATGAGCATCCAACACTCCATCTCCAGAGCTGTTGGTTAAATG